>NW_026716483.1:0-24102 GCF_029784015.1 Lycium ferocissimum
AAGAAAATATGTTATGAACGTTCCTAATGAAGTCGGAGGAATTCGGGTAGTGTTGGATGATGAATGGGCTGATTTGAACCTTTTTATGGATTGTTCGAGGTGTTCTTGAATCGTGTTTGAATGGTCTCGGAATAATATTTGAACGTATGATCATTGGTGTTAGTTTGAATGTGCGAAGTTTATTTGAATAAATGGAATATCGTTGACCTATGTAGAAAGGGATCGTTAATGTTAGAATGCGTTATGAATTGATTATGGATGTTGTCATTATGATTGTTGGTTTGGTTGTTGATGATATTAGCCGAGTTGAATTCTCGGGGTTGATGGATTAATAGGGGAGGTCTTTGCCGAAATTCCGGGGATAAAGCGACGGCTTGGAATTGAGTTCTTCAATACTTGTGGCGAATGTTGGAGGTCCGATGACATCTTTTGTAGATCGCAAGAAGCCGAGACGCAAGCGTGGATTAGTAGAGGGCGGCCAAGTTATGTAAAGCTCACCTTTCTTTTTTTGCCATGTCCTAGTACTATTAGGCTATGACCCGAGCCTTGGGGTAATTCCACTCCTAGAATCCGAGCTCAGATATGTACTTTGTTCGTTCCTTAGGATCCATTATTTGATGGGACCAAAATAAGATTTTTATGTTTCAAAAGATTGAGTTTCAAAAGTTTTACAAATGATTTTGACTAAAAAAAAAAAAGGGTCCCGAACTTCAAACGTCCGTAACTTTTGCATACGAGCTCGGAACGCCCCCAAACATAATATGAATGTTCATAAGACATAACTTTCCCCTACCTACCCTAGTCGGGCTCGGACGGGGGTCGACACCCGTCCGTGGGGCCCACGACCTTTCTAGGCCTATTCTGGATGACCTTCGGAAAAATGTAAATTTCGTTTTCTTTTGGGCTTTCGCATATGGATCTCTTACTTCCTTAATGATTTATGATTATGATTTTATGCATATGTATGCTCGCGACTCCGCTCGTGCTCATGGTTGTACCTCCTTCACCGAGTCCGGGCCGGTTATGCTTCGTGCGCGTTATGATAAATTCGGTGTGATCGTGTTACGGTTCTCCGAGCTCCTCCCAGGCGGGTTCCGTTTGGTGTGATCTTTGTGTTATGGTGTGATGGCTGGCTATGATGTGTTACGGGGATATGTCGGGTTACGGAGATCGAAATCTTACGGGTGTGGTCTTTGTGGAGTGGCGCCAACGACAGCGGGCGACCACCGTTCTAAGAACTTGTGCATGATTTGCATTTTAATTACATATTTTGATACTTTGCATATTATGTCTATCTTACGTATTTTGTTCCTAGGTTTACGTATCTACGCTTTACATACTCGGTACATATTCCGCACCGACCCCCCTTTCTTCGGGGCCGTTTCATGCCGCTTGGTACACCCAATGTGAGCTAAAGGTATTAGCGAGCGTTCGGGATTAGCGAGCTCCACTTGTTCGGAGTCTTTGCCGAGTCGGATTTTGTGCATATTATGATATCCGAGTCATGTTAGAGACTTTGCGGACGAGTCATGTGTATCGGAAGTCGGTTGGAGCGGCTCTATAAACCGTCGTTTTGTGATATGCGATATTACCGATTTTGTACCTTCGCAAGTTGTGTTTGATTTGAAATTATGTATTTATGATTTGGTCAAGGGCCCAATGTGAGTACGAGTATTACGATAGTCTGAGGGTTCACTCGGCCCTGGATAAGGGTCGGGTGCCCATCACACCCTATCGAAAATTGGGGTGTGACATTTTCTTTCTTCTCTAGTTGCTTTGATAATGGTCAGGTATTCTTAGAAGCAATCCGAATGATGAGCCTCAAGCTTTGAAAGTTCATGACGTAGTTGAAGGCTTCCCGAAGGAGCAAATAGGCTCCAATGTTGAAATCCGAGGTAAAGAAGGTGTAGTATGTGAAGTTCAAGGTAACATAGCTGATATTAACTCTCCGTATGATATGAGTGATCATGTTTTTGGGGTGAGTGTGAGTGAAAGCTTGTCTTTATGTGAGCTTAATGAACCTTTACCTTGTGATAATCTTACTAAGTCTTCATTGATTGTTGACAATGTAGTTGATATGGGTGATCCAACACTAGTTGATCCTATTGATGACCATCTTGATTCTTCTTGTAAAATCAATTTGAGTTCACCTAGTGTTGATCCCTATGATTTGCATGTTAGTACATTGTCATGTGATGTGATAGCTCACCCACTAGTTGATCCTAGCGATGACCGAATTGATTCTTCTAGCAAGATCGATTTGAGTCCAACTAGTGTGGATACTTGTTTTGATCAATTTACTTGGCATGATAATCCACTATTTGAGAAACTTTGTGATGTGCTTAATGAGCCTCAATTTAGTGACGATATTGATGAAATTGATCATGTGAATAGTCGTGTACCTAGTGGGATGCTTGGTAATGTTGCAAATGTAGTGTCCTTTGGAGACTACAAGTTATTTAGTAACCTACTATGGGATGATGATGGGCTTGGTCTTGATGACAAGCATGGAGTGGTTGAAGTTGTTGAAACCATTCTCGAAGACGAAAAGTCCTTCTTGAGGGTTTGTGACCCACTTGATGGACCAACGTCGAATTTGGAAAAGGCTTCCGAAAGTGATGAGTGCTCTTTAAAGAAGGGGAGTGAATTACATGAACAAAAGCACACTTCTTGGAAGGACTACTAGATCTCCTAACCTAAGGGATGGGGAGATGCTACTTCTAGCTAGGCATAGGTTAGATAACCCTTTCCCTTGTGATGGAAACGTTCCCTTGAAGGGATATGACATGATAGTTGGGGAAGGATGCTTAAAAAAAGAAGGTGAAACTTGTTTGCAAGTTGTCACTTCTTCTATAAGTGCTCCAACTAGTAGTGACTTGCTTGAACCCCATAATGAGTCTACACTTGAGGTCACTTTAGTTGAAGAAGTTGTTTTGTGTGGCACCTTTCTTTATTACCTAGTTGCTTATGATGATGCCCATGTTTGTGTTGAGGGTGCATCCTTGATTGAGAGAGGTAATTGCGGGGTGAATAGTTATATCCTTAGCCATGCTTTGTGGATAATTTTTCCCTTCGACCCTGGTGCTAATGGTTGTGCATTGGTGGTGGGACGACTTTTGGAGAGTTTTTATTTGCGGAATGAGGGTCCAATGTGTGTTGTGTTTTCTAGAATTGATATAGCATTGCATGCTTATTGTCTTAGGTCCTTCGATTTCCTTATCTTACCCTCGTTTCATAATCCTTGAAGGGGTCAACTTCTTAGTGCCCCATATGTGGAGTCTTTCTTAACATTGATGATTGATAGGTAGTTATACCACAAGTTTGTGCATCCTTGGCAGATTTGTTTGTGCTAACACTAACCCTCATGCTTTGAGGATCTTGCTTGTTGTTGTCTTCCCTTGGTTTTTGCTAGGTTCAGATTCGAGGACGAATCCTTTTAAAGAAGGGGAGGATGATATGATTCCCGTTGGCTCGAGTGCATTTATAGAGCCTATGATTCGAGGTGGCGCTCAACTTAAAGTCTATGATCTTCATTGGAGCTTATTCACCACATTTGGAGCATTTCAAAGGACCTCAAGTGTGTATTTCCACACTATACACTTGACGAGGATCAATGATGAGAGCCAAGTCTCTACAAGTTTCATAGAGGTGGGATCCTACAAGGTTTGGGAGATTGCTTGGTTGGGAGATTTAGAGCTCGAGGTCCTTGCACGCAATACTTGAAAGATAGCTTGGAGGGCTATTTGGGCAAAGGGCTATTTGTGCAAGTGGCTACTTTGCGCAATGAGGGTTATGCTTGCTAAAAGGCCATGCATGCAAGGTTTATTAGAAGGTCATCTATGCAAGGAGGGATGTGTTTGGCCATTGAAGGCCAATCTTTGATTTAAAGACTACACCAAGAAGACTAGCCAAACAAGGCCCTTACTTCATTAAGGGTAGCATTGTAATTGCCTATTGGTCTTCTTTACTTAGCTTGTATATATAGCTTTTCTTTCATTTCATTTACTTAGATTTTGATGATGAATATTTGAGTGATGATAGGATTATCATAGTTTGTTTAGCTAGGGTTTAGCTTAGATTAGTAGATTTAATGGTGGATACCATTTGTTGGTGTTTGAACCTTTAATTCCATTGATTTCATGAAGAGTTGTTCATTTGTGAATTCGTTTGAATCACTCTTGCCTTGATTTCAAATAGTATAGGTTCTTTTAGGATTGAATTCGATTGGGAGGTGTTGGATTTAAAATATCCAAGGTTGCCCATAAATTCACCCTAATTGGGTCTTGCTTTTATCCTCTTTTCTCATCCCCTTTTCTTCGTATCTTTAAATTCAGCGTTTTTGCATTGAATTGCTCTGATACCAAATGATACGCAGCGAATTGGGGAAGAACCAATTCAATCCAAAAATGCGAAATTTAAAGATCCGAAGAAAAGGGGATGAGAAAAGAGGATAAAAGCAAGACCCAATTAGGGAGAATTTATGGGCAACCTTGGATATATTAAATTCAACACCTCCCAATCGAATTCAATCCTAAAAGAACCTATACTATTTGAAATGAAGGCAAGAGCGATTCAAATGAATCCACAAATGAACAACTCTTCATGAAATCAATGGAATTAAAGATTCAAAGACCAACAATGGAATCCACCATTAAATCTACTAAACTAAGCTAAACCCTAGCTAAACAAACTATGATAATCCTATCATCACTCAAATATTCATCATCAAAATCTAAGTAAATGAAATGAAAGACAAGCTATATATACAAGCTAAGTAAAGAAGACTAATAGGCAATTACAATTCTACCCTTAATGAAGTAAGGGCCTTGTTTGGCTAGTCTTCTTGGTGTAGTCTTTAAATCAAGGATTGGCCTTCAATGGCCAAACACTGTTATATCCCGTACTTTGTACGTTGGAATATCCTAAGTGGTGGTGACAAGTTGTGGACAAGGCTATCTTTCTGATCTTGTTTTAAGGCATAAGCGTTTATGATTTTAGTGGTATGAAGTATTAAGGAAATTTGGGGCTAAAAGTGAAATTATGGAAATTAATATTTCATGAAAAATGGGGCCAAAAGTGAAGATTTGGAGACTTAAAAAAAATTCATGAAATTAGATAGCCATGTGGCCGGCCATGTGGAGTGTGGGCCATGGCCACATGGATGTTTAGTATATGTATATATATGTGTACAATTCATTACCATGCAAGACTTGTCCATCTTTTGTAATTCAAGAAAATTCTAGAAAGTTTGAAAAAAAAAATGAACAAGAAAAAAAAAGGAGGGGCATGGCCGGCCATGTGACCAGCCATGTGCAATATATTTTTATATATATATGTACAAGTAGAGACTATGCAAGATATATTTTTCATTTCATCCTAGAAATTTCAAGAAACATGGACAAAAAAAAAAGAAGGAGAGAAACGGCCATGGCTGGCCGAAATTTGCCCCCTCAAGGTGATCATGGAAAATTCTTTTCTTCAAGCTTTCCTACTAATTGAAAGGCCCTCGTTAACGTGGAATAGTTTGTAGAGCAAGCAAAGCGCTTGTTTTTGCGGAATACCATTCTAGTCGAAGTGAAGAACAAGTGAGGAAGGTAAGGTTCAATCTCATTTTTCATGTGTTGTGAATGGTTTGTACATGTTGTGGTATGTAGAAATGAATGAAAATCATGGAATTTTGCAAGTGGAAGTCGAACCGTGTATGTATGGTTGTGGCCGTGTGGTGTGTGTGTGTTACGTGGGAGTGATGAATTAATTGTATATAGCTTGTTTGTGTGTTGTTGTAATGTGTGGAAAATGAATGAAACTCATGGAATGATGTAGGTTGAGGAATGGCCGTGTAGGGGCTGTTTGGTATGCAAGAAATGAATTAACGTTATCTAATATTTTGGTTGTTGTCGTTATGTATTCTATGATGAGAATGAGAGTTCAATGACTCAAGTGGAAGTTGTAGCCGTTTGTGGGCTGTTTTGGAAGTTAATGAAATTATAATATGGTTTGTAGTATTTATGATAAGAATGTTGTCATTGTGTGAGTTGTTGATATAGTTTATGAACTTGGCGGAAAGAAAGGTATTGTTGTTGTTCTTATGGAAATTTGAGGTTTCGGGGGGAGTGGAGCATTAATTGGATAGTTTGGAATATTGTACGGATTGTTGGAAGTATTCTTGAATCGTGTTTAAATGGTTTTGGGTTGTTATTTGAATATGCGATTGTTGATATTAGTTTGAATATACGTAGTTGAATTGAATATAAATGAATGTCGTTGGATTATGTAGAAAGGAGTTATTAATGTTAGAATATGTTTGGAATTGCGTATTGATATCGTTTATATGGTTGTTGGTATTGTTGTTGAATATTTGGCCGAGTTGAATTCTCGGGGATGTCCAATTTATAGGGGAAGTGCTGCCGAAATTTCTGTAGAAAAAGTAATGGCTTGGAATTGGATTCTTAGATGTTTATGGCTAATGTTCGATGCCTACTGATGTTATTGTAGATCGTGAGAAGTCGAGACGAAATTTCGGAGTAGCTTAGGAAGCGGCTAAGGTATGTAAGCTTCACCCTTCTTTCTTTGGCATGTCTTAGTGAATCGTAAGTCATGACACGTTCCCCGAGGTAATTCCACTCTTGCGATCCGAGCATATTTATGATCCATATTTGTTTCTTGATATTCATATCCTTAATGTAGTCAAATTATGGTCTTTATGTTTTCCGCATGAATGGATTTCAAAGATTACATAAAAGTTTGGTTACAAAAAGAGTTTGTTTCCTAAGCGATTCCGAAACTACGAACATCCGCATCTTCCGTAGAAAGGCTCGGATCGTTTCGATTTATTCGTGGAATGTTCTAAAATGAATAAAGTTTGTAACTTTCCGAGGCGGACTCGGATTGATTTGGCGTAAGACTATGATCCCTATGGTTTAAATACGACTGTGATCCCTATGGCTTTGTTAATACGTTTATGATGTATGTTATGTTTCCGAAAGATATTTGATATAACTATTGTCCGACTTTCAAATGACGTTCCGTTTAGATCACTTCATTGAGTCTATGATGATGATTTTATATGCATATGGTTTCCTACTACTCTGCTCGTGCAAGCTCAATATGTCTTTCACCGAGTCCGGGCCGGGTACGCATTCGTGCAACTTCTCCGCATTGTTCACCCGGAGTCCCTCACTAGAGGGCCGGGTACTTATATGTATATATGTTTGATGATATGATGATGTGATGAGATGGGGATGGCGGCCAGGATGGCATACCGAGTCCCTTGCTAGCGGGGCCGGGACACGCTATTCACCGAGTCCCTCACTAGAGGGCCGGGTACGGTATGTATATATATGTATATCTGCATGCATACATGATTATGATATGATTTTACTCACCGAGTCCCTCACTAGAGGGCCGGGTACGATATATATGTACGATGATATGACGATATGATTATGATGAGACTTTACTTACCGATATATGCATATGCATGACAAATGTTTTCAAAAGGCAAGTCTTATGATTTTCTGTACTCTTTACTTCAGTGTGATCCCGCTTACTACATTTCATGCTTTACATACTCAGTACATATTCCGTACGACCCCCTTTCTTCGGGGGGCACGTTTTCATGCGCGCGGGTACACGGGTGAGTTGAAGATATTAGTAGGAGATGTTCCGGCGGGATTGGCGAGCTCTCTAGTTGCTCCGAGTGCTTTGTAGGAGTCAAAGTATTATGATATGGATTCATGTTCCGAGTTAGAGACTTTGCAGACAGTGTCGTGGGTATAAGATGTCGGTTATGTAAGCGGCTATGTAAGCCGATGTGTCATCATGCATTGTATTATAAGTTCTATATGTTTCTATACGTTACAGATTGTATGTGATCTGAAAAGGATAAAAAGCATGTTTATTTCCGAAAAACTTTCATTGTGTATCTATGTTATGATTTAAAGGTCCAGTCCGATTATGAGTATTATATGAGTCAACGGGTTCGCTCGGCCCTAAATAAGGGTCGGGTGCCCATCACACCCTAACAGAAATTAGGGTGTGACAAATTGGTATCAGAGCGGTTCGTCTTGGGGGTTGTACGCAAAGTCGTGTCGGTAGAGTCACATTTATGGTGTGAAGCGCGCCACATTTATAAATAGGAGGCTACGGGGCATCTAGGATGGTTACTCTTCTTTGACATCTTAGATCGTGCCATAGAGCCAAGTCATAGGAAATGAGATTATTTGCGCTAACCTCTGATTTCAGCAGAGAAATGGCATCGACGGAAGAAAACGACTGGCGACATTGGAAGCTACGAAGTACGCAGGTAAGTAACGGTATGAAAGATATATGCCGGGCAAGATAGTGAAGTACGATTGAAATACAGGTGAAGATTAAAAGGGGAAGGTAAACAAGAAAGTGTGACAGGTGCCGATTGAGTTGGGCACACAAGGTATGGTTATTATTTTTGTACTGTCAATGATATTGGGAGCCCCGTGTGGCCGTGATATGACATGAATATATATATATATATATATGTATATATATATATGAGGCATTGTTGGTATTTCCTGTGTACAGGTTTTGAGATAGTAACAGTTACAGAGGAAACTCTGTCGAAATTTTCCCAGAAATAAAGTGAGAATGAGATATAGATTTGTAATATGTCTCGGAAGGTCGCGCCAATAGTAATGAAAAAAAATTGATTGACTAAGCTACGAGTACGGTCGGTACCGAGAAAGAAGCTAATTATTGAATCGGGGATTAGAATGATGCGCCCGATACCAGCCCGAACCCATTCCAGAAAAAATATATAATACTCATAGGCCAGGCAGACAAATCACATGTATAGATACACAATGCTTTCGAAATAAACATGCTTTTTATCACTTTTGTCCATTTATACAATGTATGCTTCAATATAGAAACATATAAAACTTATAATACAATGCATGATGACCATTTTGTCGAGCTACAACGCTTATAGCAGAACATCTTGCTTACCACATTGCTATGCAAAGTCTCTAACTGCAGAACATATCATAATACTTTGGCTACAGCGGCCAACAATAAACTTCCTTGATATTGCTTAGGCATCTCTACTAATAGCCGACTCACTGGAATTTTGCGGCGGCAACCCCTTTTTTGAGACAAATGGGGTATATCTGCAGTATGTAACATAAAATTAATATGCTTATCCCTTGTGAAATAAAATGCAGAAAATCATAAGACTTTTGAAAAATATATATATATCCCGTAAAAACAAAATCTGCATCATAATCATATCGTCATATCATCATGCATCTCTCGTGCCCGACCACCAATTGGTCATCATATCATAATCATGTATCATCATATATATATATATATACATACGTACCCGATACCAGTGAGGACTTCGTGAATGCGTGATAAAACCCCGCCGATATGCCGCAGCCGCCATCTACGTCATATCCTCATCTATCATCAAACATATGCCTTATAGCCCTCTAGTGAGGGACTTCGATGAACGATGCGGCCACGCGAATGCCGGCAGCATTTCGGTGAAGATTTTCTTTGCCGCAACTTGAGAAGTAGTAGAGCCATATGCATATAAAATCATCATCATGGAAAGCTCAATAGTGATCTAAGCGGAAAAAGTATTTCAGACAAATAGTACTATCAAATATCTTGAGCATAGCATACATTAAATAAGCGCATATTAGCTAAACCATAGAGTCCGTCATGTTCAGCCATAAGTCATAGTCTTGCGCCAAATCAATCGAGTCATACCGAAGTTGCAAACACAGCCGCAGATGTCAACGTCAATTTTCTCACGGAAGATCTGCGGATGACCGTAGTTTGGAGATGCAAAACTGTAACCAAACTTTATGTATCTTTGGAAATCCATTCATCGCGAGGGAAAACATAAAGACCATAATTTGACTACGTGGAGATATCAGAAACAAATATGGATCACTAAATATGCCGGTGCAAATGGATTACCTCGGAGAAAAATATCATGGCACTACGATTCACTAAGACATGCCAAAAAGAAAATTGAAAACACATACCTTAGCCGCTCTGCGCTACTCGAAATTTAGGTCACCGGTACTTGATCTACAATAACATGCATTAGGCATCGGCATTAGCCATAAACATCTAAATCCAATTTAAGCCATTACTTTCTCTGGCCAGCGTATACATATATTGGACATCAGGGTAGCCGTAACAACAATACCAACTGACCACATAAGCGATATCAACATGCGCAATTGTCACTACATAATCAACGTGCCTTCGTTATATTCAATTCAACTAAATTTATATTCAAATATCAACAATCGCATATTCTTAACTTAAAACTATTTAAACTACTGATTAGAATACTTCAACAATCCGATACAATATTCCAAACTATCAATTAATGCTCGGCTCCCGAAAATTTTCTTCCATAAAAATTTAACAACAATACTCTCGCCCGAAAATTCCTTAAACTGGCAACAACTCACAATGGCGATATATCATAAATACTACAAACCAACCTAATTTCGTGCTCCAAAACAGCCCACCGCGTAGCTTTCAAGCGAGTCGTGAGACTTCATTCATCATAAGAACTCTGACGACAACCAAATATTAGATAGCGTTAATTCATTTCTTGCATACCAAACAGCTTCTACGGCTCCTCAGCCTACATCATTCCATGAGTTTCATTCATTTCCACACATTACAACAACGCACAAACAAGCTATATTACAATTGGTCCTCGCTCCGTGCTGCATTTAACCACTTCGATTTAGAACTCCACGCAAAACCCGTATTTATCATCGCTCACGCACACAACATATTTCGCTCAATTTTTCTTTTGCAGAAAATTGAAACACACACTCTAACATTGCTCCCTTCGGCCTAGAATGACTACGCCCAACTACTTACTCTACAAACTATTCCCGCGACGAAACCTTTTCAATTAGTAGAAGCTTGAAAAATTTTCCATGACTCTCACGAGGGGCAAGTTCGGCCAGCCACGCGTTTCTCGGAAAAAAAAAAAAAATGAATATTTCTTGGAAATTTCTAGAATAAATGAAAAATATACACATAATTACTATACATATATAAAAATATATTGCACAGCAACTTCCTTTTTTTTTTCTTGTTCATTTTTTTTCAAACTTTCTAAGAATTTTCTTGAATTATGGACCAAATGCTACATGGTAATAATTGCTTAACGCTCCTCTCTATACATATACTAAACATCACATTGTGGCCATGGCCACGCCTCCCATGGCGGCTTCTATAACTATCTATTTCATGAATTTTTTTAAGTCTCCAAATCTTCACTTTGGCCCCATTTCATGAAATAATTTCCATAATTTCAGCACCTTATTCCTGTACTTCATGCCTTGGAAATCATAAACGCCTTAAAACAAGGTCAGAAGATAAGCATGCAACTTGTCACCACCACTAGAGATATTCCAACGTACAAAGTACGGGATATAGCAGTGTTTGGCCAATTAATCCTTGATTTAAAGACTTCACACCAGAAGACTTGTAGGCCACTTGCGGTGGGGGTGGGGTATGTTGCTAATAGTATAACACTTAGCTTGTATATATAGCTTGTCTTTCATTTTTCATTTACTTAGATTTTGATGATGAATATTTGAGTGATGATAGGATTATCATAGTTTGTTTAGCTAGGGTTTAGCTTAGTTTAGTAGATTTAATGGTGGATTCCATTGTTGGTCTTTGAATCTTTAATTCCATTGATTTGTGAAGAGTCGAAGAAAAGGGGATGAGAAAAGAGGATAATAAGCAAGACCCAATTAGGGTGAATTTATGGGCAACCTTGGATATATTAAATCCAACACCTCCAAATATAATTCAATCCTAAAAGAACCTATACTACTTGAAAGCAAGGCAAAGGAAATTCAATTGAAATCCACAGATGAACAACCCTTCATGAAATCAATGGAATTAAAGGTTCAAAGACCAACAATGGAATCCACCATTAAAGCCCCTAAACTAAGCTAAACCCTAGCTAAACGAACTATGATAACCCTATTATTATTCAAATATTAATCATCCAAAATCTAAGTATTGAAAATGAAAGACAAGCTATATATATACAAGCTAAGTAAAGAACACTAATAGGAAATTACAATGCTACCCTTAATGAAGTAAGGGCCTTGTTTGGCTAGTCTTCTTAGTGTAGTCTTCAATTCATGAATTGGCCTTCAATGGACAAACACATCCCTCCTTACATAGATGGCCTTCTAATAAACCTTCCATGCATAGCCTTTTAGCAAGCATAACCCTCATTGCGCAAAGTAGCCACTTGCATAAATAGCCCTTTGCGCAAATGGCCCTCCAAGATATCTTCCAAGTCTTGCGTGCAAAAGGACCTCGAGCTCTAAATCTCCCAACCAAGAAATCTCCCAAACCTTGTAGGATTCCACCTCTATGAAACTTGTAGAGACTTGGCTCTCATCATTGATCCTCGTCAAGTGTATAGTGTAGAAATACACACTTGAGGTCCTTTGAAATGCTCAAAATGTGGTGAATAAGCTCCAATGAAGATCATAGACTCTAAGTTGAGCTCCACCACGAATCATAGGCTCTATAAATGCACTCGAGCCAATGAGAATCATATCATCCTCCCCTTCTTTAAAAGGATTCGTCCTCGAATCCGAACCTAGCAAAAACCAAGGGAAGATGACAACAGGCAAGATCCTCAAAGCATGAGGTTTAGTGTTATCACAAAAAAATCGACCAACATGCCAAGGATGCACAAACTTGTGGTATAACCACCTATCAATCATCAATGTGAAGAAAGGCTCCACATATGGGGCACCAAGAAGTTGACCCCTCCAAGGATTAAGAAACGAGGGTAAGATAAGGAAATCGAAGGACCTAAGACAATAAACATGCAATGCTATATTGATTCTAGAAAACACATCACATATTGGACCCTTATTCTACAAATAAAAACTCTCCAAGGGTCATCCCACGACCAATGCACAACAATTAGCACCGGGGTCGAAGGAAAGAATTATCCACAAAGCATGGCTAAGGATATAACTATTCACCCCGCAATTACCTTTCTCAATTAAGAATGCACCCTCAACACAAACATGGGCATCATCATAAGCAAATACGTAATAATGAAAGGTGTCACACAAAATAACTTTTTCAAGTAAAGTGACCGCAAGTGTAGACTCATTATGGGGTTCAAGCACAAGTTCAAGCAAGTCACTACTAGTTGGAACACTTATGGAAGAAGTGACAATTTGCAAACAAGTTTCAGCTTCTTTTTCGAAGCATCCTTCCCCAACTATCATGTCATATCCCTTCAAGGGAAAGTTTCCATCACAAGGGAAAGGGTTATCTAACCTATGCTAAGCTAGAAGTAGCATGTCCCCACCCTTTAGGTTAGGAGATCTTGCATAGTCCTGCCAAGAAGTGTGCTCGTGTTCATGTATTTCACTCCCCTTCTTTAAAGAGCACTCATCACTTTTAGAAGACTTTTCCAAGTTCGACGTTGGTCTATCAAGTGGGTCACAAACCCTCAAAAAAGACTTTTTGTCTTCAAGAATGGTGTCAACAACTTCAACCACTCCATGCTTGTCATCAAGACCAAGCCCATCATCATCCCATAGTGGGTTACTAAATACCTAGTAGTCTCCAAAGGACACTTCATTTGCAACATTACCAAGCATCCCACTAGGTATATGACTATTCACATGATCAATTTTATCAATATCGTCAAAAAATTGAGGCTCATTAAGAACATCACAAAGTTCCTCAAATAATGGATTATCATGCCAAGAAAATTGATCAAAACAAGTTGTTACACCTTGGAAAATTTCGCGTTATCAAGACTGTGGAGGCTTAGTATGAGCTCGGGGAGAGCAGAGTTACATAACGATTATGGATGAAGATTATGTTATCGAGCATAAGAACATATATATGACATTTTGGAGAGTGTATGGAGTAAATCGGTTAACATGATCACTCGATGATAGCCCTCGAAACCATGAGTTAAGGTGGGACTCACATGTCGGGATTTTGTAAAGGATATATTATAAGTGATACAAGTAGTACATGGAAATTTGAGCAAGTCCTAAGAAGGACCCATAAGCTAAATATGGACATAAGCCCACCAAAACGACGATTTAAGAAAACGTTTTCGGATGAGTTGACTTGGAGGGGCAAAAACGGCATTATAAGTTTGGAATTTGGAAAAACACCAAGAATAAAAGTTGTAGATAATTGAAAGAAATTTCCAACCATAGGTTGTGGGCCCTCACACAATGTCGGAATCAAGAGTTATGGCCATTTTAAGAGCAAGACCCTAAGCTACCAAATGGCTCCGCGGGCCCCACGTGAGAAGGTCGGTGAAACCGACCTAGGAGGGGTATAAATACCCCATCAACCCCGTTGTTTCAGCATAATAATATTCCAAAGGGTCCTAGAAATTTCTCTACACCTCCCCAAGCATTATAGTCCGACAAATCAAGAATTTGATAAGATTACGCCAAACTAGTCCGTGAAAAGTGATTGTTTTTGCTTCTACTTAAGCTTGGTGTTGGAAAAGGTTGATGTGGCTGAGTTTTTTTCAATAATAAGGTATGTTATTTATCCCATCTTTTATGTTGAGTTTATTTGAAGGTCTAGCAAGCCTTAAAAATGAAACTAGTTATGGAGAAAAGGTCATAGAGTGTTGTATTGTAGTTGTTGTGTTTATGGACTATTTTGAACATGTTGTGGCCGTGTGGATGGACTGATTTATGCATACAAAAATGGTATCTAACATTGTTGGCTTGTTGATGAGATTATACTCCTTGATTGGGATGGAAGAAAGTGCATATTGTTGTTGTATGTTGAAAAAAGTCGTGTGGGATGTTTATGGAATATAAATGTATGAATAATAGTGTTGTTGATGTTGGTATTATTGTTGTTGTTGATTGGTTGCTGAATTGTAATTTTGGGCTAGGCATATAAACAGGGGAGATCTTGCCCGATTTTCGAGAATATAGAGTAGTTTGATTTGAAATTTGGAACAAGTGTGCAATAAAGAGTCTAACGTTAGTATGAATCCTTTACGTGTAGGCTTACGAGCTTGGATGAATAAGTGTAGATAATAAGAGGTGGAACAGGTATGTAAAGCTTATCGTTTCTTTCTTTTGGCATGTCTTAGATGTAAGTAAGATATGATACGAGCCTTGGGTAACTCCATTCTTAAGTTCGAGCATGTCTACGATTCTTATTCACTTTTTGATATTCGCATTCTTAATATAGTCGGGCTATTGCCCTCGAGTCTTTGCATGATTGGATAGTACATGGTGCATAAAGAGATTCTGTTCCTAAAGAGTTCTATAATGAATAATGTCCGTAACTTTCATGAACGGGCTCGGATTGCTTTGATATGTTCGTAAAGTGTTCTCTAATGAATAATGTCCGTAACTTTCATAGGCGGGCTCGGATTGGTCTGATACATGTTTACGTTCTCTAAGACTCTCTTTAACATAGTCTAATGGCATTTAGATCGGATTTAACGTGACTATCGTTTAATACTTGAGTGTTGATTTGTCTACTTATCTATTGAGTCTTAAAAGATGATTTATATGCATATGGTTTCTCACTACTCTGCTCGTGCTAGCTGTTATTACTTCTTTCACCGAGTCCCGGCCGGTATGTATTCGTACACGGTTTATTTGCATTGTTCACCGAGTCCCTCACTGTAGGGCCGGGTACGGTATATATATATATGATGATATGATGATATGCTTACATGATGATGTGATGATATGGGGATGGCGGCCGGGATTGCATATGATGATTCTATTCACCGAGTCCCTCACTAGAGGGCCGAGTACGGTATATATATATATATGATGATTCTATTCACCGAGTCCCTCACTAGAGGGCCGGGTACGGTATATGTATATGTATATGATGATTTTAATTACCGAGTCCCTCACTGGAGGGCCGGGACACGTTATATATGCATATGTACAAGATGATTATTCACTTATGTTTTTAAGTCCCATAATGAGTTGGATATGATATTGACATGCATGGTTTATGTTTCAGAGGCAAGCCTTATGGTTTTAAGATTTTCTAACTTTCTATACTCCTCATTTCAGTACGATCCTGTTTACTGTATTTCATGCTTTACATGCTCAGTACATATTTCGTACTGACCCCCTTTCTTCGGGGGCTGCGTTTCATGCCACGCAGGTGTATATAGATGAGTAGAGGATATTAGTAGAAGATGTCCCAGCTGGATTGGCGAGCTCCACTTCCTTCCGAGTCTGCCGAGTCGAGTATCTATGTTATGGTATCTTGATTTATGTTAGAGACTTTGCGGACGAGTCACGTATATAACATGTCGATCTTGTAAGCGACACGTAAGCCGATGTATCATTTTGCATTATGTTACAGATTTCATATGATTACAGATTTTACTTGATTTGAGAAGGACGAAAAGCATGTTCTTTTTGAAAAGCTAACATTATGCATTCATTTCATGATTTAAGAGTCCAGTAAGATTATGAGTATCATGAGGATCAGCGGGTTCGCTCGGCCCTAAGTAAGGGTCGGGTGCCCATCATGCCCTATCGAAAGTTGGGGTGTGACAAATTGGTATCAGAGCAGTTCGTCCTAGGGGTTGTCTGCAAAGTCGTGTCCAGTAGAGAGTCTGTTTATGGTGTGAAGCGCGCCACATTTATAAACAGGAGGCTACGGGGCATCTAGGGTGGTTACTCTTCTTTCACCTCTTAGATCGTGCCATAGAGCCAAGTCATAGGAAATGAGATTCCTTACCCTGACCTTTGATTTCAGCAGAACAATAGCATCGACAGAACGAAGTGACTAGCGATATTGGGAGTTACAAAGCACGCAGGTAAGTAAAGTTATGAAAGATACATGTCGGGTAGAATATTGAAGTACGATTGAAATACAAGTTGAAGATTAAAAGGGAAGTAAACAAGAAAGTGTAACGGGTGCGATTTGAGTTGGGCATACGAGGTATGTTCATCATTTTCCATCTTGTTGTTGATATTGGGATACTGTGTGGCCGTGATACGATATGATATATGTATATACATATGTTGGCCCGTGAGGCATTGTTGTTATTTCCGCGTGCGGAGTTTTGAGATAGTAACAATTACGGAGGAAACTCGCCAAAATTTTCGGAAATAAAAAGAGAATGAGATATAGGTTTGTGATATGACTTGAAAGGTCGTACTAATAGTAATGATAGGATTTGACTAAGTTGCGAGTACGGTGACATCGAGGAAAGAAGTTAATTCTTGAATTGAGGATAATAATAATTAGAAGGTCGATATCGATATGGTAAAAAGAATTTGGAGAGGGTTTGTAATCCTAAGAGATGATTTAGAAAAGAATTTGGTAAATCTTGGTGGAGTGTTATTTAAGGTACCGACTGAATTGTTAAGCAGGGATGAATTATGACGAGCTTATGGTTAAAAGAAGTAATAGTATGATTAAGACAAGAGTACAGAGGAAAAGAATTATGACGGATATGCATGTATTGGTAAGACAACTTGTGAGATATTAAGGAAAAAGTGGACTAGAAAGGGTAAAGGGTTAGGAAGTGTTACATTATAGGATTGATTACGAATAAGATATAAGGTGAATATAATGAGGATTGTTATGAAAATAAGTAAAGCCTAGTGAGAAAGTGGCCAAAGCTATGATGCGATCTATGTAGCTAGAATATAAAGGCAAGTGTGATACGGAAAAGCGAGCTATAGAACGAATAAGGAAGGCTTATCAAGTTCTGTAGGGAAAGTTTGGAATAAGGGTTATATAATAACGGAAATGATAGCTAGTGTAAAAAAAGAAAGGGCAATTGGAAGAAGGAAATAAGAAGAAAGTGAGATAACAGTGTAGTAATAGATCGTGACATGTGTAGCCAAGGATACGAGTACTATAAGTGACGGGACTGTGAAAGACCCGGTTATAGAAAGGATGAGGAACGAGGTAAAATGAGAGCGAGAAATCCAAAGGCCGATAACCAAGTATTTATAAGTAACGGCGATCAAGGTGTGTTCGCTACCATTGGGAATCTGGCAATCTAGGATGAACGGTGAATATTGAGGATTGAAAAGGTTAAAATAGTAATTGTATAGTCAGAAGAGTAAGAGACCCTTTCTGATCCAGAGGGAGATGTGTGGTGAGAATGTTTTGGAAAATGTTAAGATTTCAACTTACTCCAGATTATGTGATGAAGGTCATGCGGTGAGGTGAACGCTATCATACTAGCATTAAAGCATCGTATTTCATCAGAGTTCCAAGGTTAAGCGTGCTGGAGTGGGAGCAATTTTAGGATGGGTGACCCCCTGGGAAGTGTACTAAAAGTCCTATAAAGTCGGACATAGGAGAGCTAAATGGGAAGCTAGAGTAGCCTAAGAGAAATTAGAGTATACAGAGTGGGCAGAAACCTTAAGAGGTCACATAGGACGAGGCAGACCGAACCAGTGAAGAGGAAGAAGGTGCATCACGGCTCTGGAAGCAGGGCAAGTTGAATAGCATTTGGAAGTATTTGTAAGCAAGATAGTAGCAATTATGTATGTATATAGGTATCCACATGATATCCCATACATGGCTATATCAGCGGGTATGTGTATCCCGGCAATCAATGTTGCAGTGTAGGGAAGGCATTAATCGAACAGGGTAACGGAGTTCAAGTGACAAAACAAAAGATATGGTACCAGCGTTACAAGGTAAGCGTTTTCCCCCCACGGTTAAGATTGGAAAGTCCTAATACAATGATATTTGAAAAAGAAGAAAGGTGAGTAGATGGAAGGCAGGGAGATCAAAGTGTTGAAAAAGTAAAAAGTAAGAAATATGAGTGAGTAAAGCCTCCAAAAGAGACGACGGGCAAAGCACGAGACTATTTGGGTAAATTGATGACATAGAATAGGAATCCATGTGAAGACTGAGAGATTGGGTCATAGTGGAAATGGAATGAAATATAAGGAACGTGCATGGAAGAGAAGATCACCCGGCCGTAGCATCAGAAAGATAGATAAGGGTTGATGAACGGGGATGGAGAGAGTGTAAATTGTAAGAATTCCGCTCTAACAGCAAGAAGTAGTAGGACACTTAGAGGACTCGGATGCACAGCGATGACATAAACGCATAGTTAAGAAGGATTATGAGTAAGTGAGCTAAATGGGCGAAAGGATTGGTAGCGGATGGAAAGGCATAGGAATATTGACAAGAACGGCGGTATAGACATAAATCGAAGAAGAACTTAGGGTAAGAAACCTTAGAGATATTATAAGAAAATTGGGAAGAGAGATAAGGATTTAGGTATAACCGAAAACTTCATAAAGGACGTAGTGAATCTCGACGTCCCCATTAACCTGTGAGTCCAGGACGCTGTTAGTCATGAAAGACAGAAGTACGAAAAAGAAAGCATCGGAATTGGATACCCTTATGAGTATTCCGTTAAATACGAGAAGTGTAGCTAGCGAGAAGATAGATACGTCGGACCATATGATGAAGGAACTTTAGTTTTAAGAAAGTCATGAAGGGCGGCACATAATTATCGAAGATAATGGACGTTGGAAACTATTGGCGTATAAAGGTCCCTTAATAAGGGGGAAGAACAGAGTTGGACTTGCAAAGAGTTACGATAGTCTCAAGCTCCAAAAGAAGAAATTTACTAGCTCGGGAATAAAGTTCGAGGCGTATGGGCATATCGGGAAGGTAATGGAAAGAAGTAGAAACGAATTGACAATACGGGTACCATGAGGTAGACATGCGGAGAGGGAATATGGAAGAGAACTCAAGAGAGCACCTTACGTCAAGAGGAACTACGATAATTTTAGACCATGATTTGAATCCCTCGTATTGGGTAAATTCGCGCCGTACCTAAATATGCAGCAACATGTCTTAAAGGCAATGAAAAGAGCAAGAAAGGTCTTCGAGTCAAATTCACAAAGGATGATAGAGAGGATGACGAACCTAAAGGACACTCAGGGTGATGACAAGAGGTAAAAGAACGGGAACCCGAACTAATAAACTACAGGGAGTCAATGCAGTGTATATCTAAGACCAGCAAGTATAAAAAGGATAGCCGAGATGGTTAGTTATGACACAATAAGTCAAGACTACAATAATGGAGACAAAAATCAGAGCGAGAGCGAGATACTAGCTAAATTCCGATCAATGTACATGAGGGCAAAAAGGTGAAAGAAGGCGATTACGGACGTTGGAGTTATTATCGAGAACATGCAAGATCGTAGGTACTTGCGTTACGATTATAAGAGTCCAAGTTCGCGTCGCGGGTCATAGGAGGATTGGGAGGACCAGTGAACTAAGGGATTAAGCTTCCGAGGCTTTGAAGGAAAGTGGGGCAAGGTTTAGTACGGGAAATTTTGGGTTTAACGGTTATTAGCGCTCGAGTCAATAGAAAACATGTGCGGGTAATCGACAACAACACTTAGAGTTCTAGATTGGCGATTGGGTATTTACGAAAGTGTCACCCACGAAGAGTTATCCTACGAGGAGCAACCTATTGCCATACCGGATCGTCAGGCGAGAAAGTTGCGTATTAAAAATGTGACTTCCGTTAAGGTATTGTGGCGGAACAATAACAGGGAGAAGATGACCTGAGAAGCCGAAGAAGAGATGGAGAATAAGTATCCCTACTTATTTCCTATGCCTACAGGTAATCTAAATTCCTAGAGTGGTTATGTTGATTGATAAATAAACGTAAGTGGTAGCTATAAAAGGAACTCCCGAAGTGCCTATAAGACCTGTAAGACTAGTTTAACATTCGAGGATGAATGTTTCTAAGGGGGAAGGATGTTACACCTTGGAAAATTTTGCGTTATCAAGACGTGGACGGCTTAGTATGAGCTCGGGGAAGCAGTAGTTACACAAGGATTATGGATGAAGATTATGTTATCTGAGCATAAGAACATATATATGACATTTGGAGAGTGTATGGAGTAAATCGGTTAACATGATCACTCGATGATAGCCCTCGAAACCATGAGTTAAGGTGGGACCCACATGTCGGGATTTTGTAAAGGATATATTATAAGTGATACTAGTACATGGAAAGTTGAGCAAGTCCTAAGAAGGACCCACATGTCGGGATTTTGTAAAGGATATACTATAAGTGATACAAGTAGTACATGGAAAGTTGAGCAAGTCCTAAGAAGGACCCATAAGCCAAATATGGACATAAGCCCTCCAAAAGGACGATTTAAGGAAACGTTTTCGGATGAGTTGACTTGGAGGGGCAAAATGGCATTATAAGTTTGAAATTTGGAAAAAACCAAGAATAAAAGTTGTAGATAATTGAAAGAGCTTTCCAACCATAGGTCGTGGACCCTCACACGATGTCGGAATCAAAAGTTATGGCCATTTTAAGAGCAAGACCCTAAGTTGCTAAATGGCTCCGCGGGCCCCACGTGAGAAGGTCGGTGAAACCGACCTAGGAGGGGTATAAATACCGCATAAACCCCATTTTTTCAGTATAATAACATTCCAAAGGGTCCTAAAAATTCTCTACACCTCCCCAAGCATTATAGTCGACAAATCAAGAATTTGACAAGATTACGCCAAACTAGTCCGTGAAAGGTGATTGTTCTTGCTTCTACTTAAGCTTGGTGTTGGAAAAGGTTGATGTGGCTGAGTTTTTTTCAAGAATAAGGTATGTTATTTATCCCATCTTTTATGTTGAGTTTATTTGAAGGTCTAGCAAGCCTTAAAAATGAAACTAGTTATGGAGAAAAGGTCATAGAGTGTTGTATTGTAGTTGTTGTGTTTATGGGCTGTTTTGAACGTGTTGTGGCTGTGTGGATGGACTGATTTATGCATACAAAAATGGTATCTAACATTGTTGGCATGTTGATGAGATTATACTCCTTGATTGGGATGGAAGAAAGTGCGTATTGTTGTTGTATGTTGAAAAACGTCGTGTGGGATGTTTATGGAATATGTTGGTATGAATAATAGTGTTGTTGATGTTGGTATTATTGTTGTTGTTGATTGGTTGCTTAATTGTAATTTTGGGCTAGGCATATAAACAGGGGAGATCTTGCGATTTTCGGCGAGAATATAGAGTAGTTTGATTTGAAATTTGGAACAAGTGTGCAATAAAGAGACGTTAGTATGAATCCCTTTAAGTGTAGGCTTACGAGCTTGGACGAATAAGCGTAGCAAATAAGAGGTGGAATAGGTACGTAAAGCTTATCCTTTCTTTCTTCTGGCATGTCTTAGATGTAAGTAAGATATGATACGAGCCTTGGGGTAACTCCATTCTTAAATTCCGAGCATGTCCACGATTCTTATTCACTTTTTGATATTCGCATTCTTAATATAGTCGGGCTATTTCCCTCGAGTCTTTGCATGATTGGATAGTACATGGTGCATAAAGAGATTCTGTTCCTAAAGAGTTCTATAATGAATAATGTCCGTAACTTTCATGAACGGGCTCGGATTGCTTTGATATGTTCATAAAGTGTTCTCTAATGAATAATGTCCGTAACTTTCATAGGCGGGCTCGGATTGGTCTGATACATGTTTACGATCTCTAAGACTCTCTTTAACGTAGTCCTAATGGCATTTAGATCGGATTTAACGTGACTATCGTTTGATACTTGAGCGTTGATTTGTCTACTTATCTATTGAGTCTTAAAAGATGATTTATATGCATATGGTTTCTCACTACTCTGCTCGTGCTAGCTGTTATTACTTCTTTCACCGAGTCCCGGGCCGGGTATGTATTCGTGCACAGTTTCGCTGCATTGTTCACCGAGTCCCTCACTAGAGGGCCGGGTACGGTATATATATATATGATGATATGATGATATGATGACATGATGATGTGATGATATGGGAATGGCGGCCAGGATGGCATATGATGATTCTATTCACCGAGTCCCTCACTAGAGGGTCGGGTACGGTATATATATATGATGATTCTATTCACCGAGTCCTTCGATAGGGGGCGGGTACGGTATATATATATGTATATGATGATTTTAATTATCGAGTCCCTCGGCTGGAGGGGCCGGGACACGTTATATATGCATATGTACAAGATGATTATTCACTTATGTTTTTAAGTCCCATAATGAGTTGGATATGATATTGACATGCATGGTTTATGTTTCAGAGGCAAGCCTTATGGTTTTCTGGTTACTGTGCTAACTTTCTATACTCCTCATTTCAGTACGATCCTGTTTACTGTATTTCATGCTTTACATGCTCAGTACATATTCCGTACTGACCCCCTTTCTTCGGGGGTTGCGTTTCATGCCACGCAGGTGTATACAGATGAGTAGAGGATATTAGTAGAAGATGTTCCAGCTAGATTGGCGAGCTCCACTTCCTTCCGGAGTGCTACCGAGTCAGAGTATCTATGTTATGGTATCTTGATTTATGTTAGAGACTTTGCGGAGACGAGTCACGTATATAACATGTCGGTCTTGTAAGCGGCTCTGTAAGCCGATGTATCATTATGCATTATGTTACAGATTTCATATGATTACAGATTTTACTTGATTTGAGAAGGACGAAAAGCATGTTCTTTTTGAAAAGCTAACATTATGCATTCATTTCATGATTTAAGAGTCCAGTAAGATTATGAGTATCATGAGGATCAGCGGGTTCGCTCGGCCCTAAGTAAGGGTCGGGTGCCCATCATGCCCTATCGAAAGTTGGGGTGTGACACAAGTATCCACACTAGTTGGACACAAATCGATCTTGCTAGAAGAATCAATTCGGTCATTGCTAGGATCAACTAGTGGGTGAGCTATCATTTCACATGACAATGTACTAACATGAAAATCAGGAATCGACACTAGTGGACACGACTTGAACTCGAAAAGAAGAGTCATGATAGTCATCAATAGGATCAACTAGTGTTGGATCACCCATATCAAACCTGCTTGTCAATTGTCACAATTGCACTAGCTCATCCCAAGGCAAAGACTCATTAAGCTCGGTGAGGACAAGCTATCATTTACACTACTCACGACCCGGCCAAGTAGGCCGCGACTAGCGCCGACACAGGCACCGTACGTACCAAAGTCCCCAGATAGTAACTCGAATATTTAATAAAATTTGGGCGAGTTTCCTTTGTTTTTCTTACTA
>NW_026716484.1:0-17178 GCF_029784015.1 Lycium ferocissimum
ACTAGATGTCACAAATATATCTATACCGACCCCCGGGGCACCGGAGGAAAGGAGCTCGCAACCCCGGTACATTTCATTAACTCCTCCCGTCCGGTACCCCCTATAAAGGGCCCCCAAAAAGGGGGGGGTCGGTTTAAATATGTCCGAGAGTAAACAAAAATACATTAAAAAAAATCAAAACTGAAGGGGGGTTTTCCAAGAAAGACCCGAAAACCGTAAGACTTGCCTTTCGAATCATTTATCACGCATGTCAATATCGTATCATCATATCATCATATGTACATACGTACCGGCCCTCCAAGCCGAGGGACTCGGTGAACGAGATCATATAATCATCATGTATATCCATCATATAATCGTATATATATATACCGTACCGCCACTTCCAGCGAGGGACTCGGTAAGTAAAAATCATCATGCCATCATATCATCATATCATCATGTCATCATACGCATATATATATATATATATATATATATATATATATATATATATATATATATACGTACCCGCCCTCTAGCCGAGTGGGACTCGGTGAATAACGCACCCAAATTTCCTTTCGGGACTCGGTGGATAGAATCATCATATGCCATCCTAGCCGCCATCCCCATATCATCACATCATCACATATACATACATACCGTACCCGCCCTCTGAGGGACTCGGTGGAACCATGCAATAGTCTGTGCACGAATACATACCCGGCCCGAGACTCGGTGAAAGACATATTGAGCTTGCACGATGTCACGACCCAACCTAGGGCCGTGACAAGTGACCGGGCTTACCCCGTCCGAGGACTCAACATTTGCTACTCACACTCGAATATGGCGATCAATAGATTTTTTTTTTGAAATTCTAAATGAAATATAAAGTCGATACATAACTTAAAGCGTCTTAAAAAGTACCGATATATATACACATACATAAATATATACATGGTATAGGACAAGGCGGGTCAAGAGGCTACCGCTACTTACGTACAATAACATAATGATCGACAAGACCAAAATGCCCTATAACACCCACGGCGTTCGCGTACGTCTAAAGTACTACTTAATATATACACAAAATTATACCAAAATAGTAACGACCTCCGGAACGAGGAGTTGTCCCGACTTCTAGAGCCGAATCCCCCTACGTAGCCGGATCGCCAAGTCGCGTCCTTCGTACTCGGGCGGGCATGAAACGCAGCCCCCGAAGAAAGGGGGTCAGTACGAAATATGTACTGAATATGTAAAGTGAGGATAGATGATAACCACCGCGCAATTTAGGAAGGAAGAAATCATAATCAACCCAATATCCGCAGCCTTCGCTAAAAGAAAACATAAATAAATACACCAAGTCCTAAAACAAGCTCTAAATAAATAATCGCAATCTAACTAACGGTTTCAAGGTCAGTAACGTAATCTAGAACTCTTCTTTTACAGGAGTAATACAATACATTACACGCCCGCTTCCGGCGAAATAATGATAGCCCCTTCGGGCAGCCGCTTCCGGCTCAATATCAACAATGGCCCCTTCGGGCAGCCGCTTCCGGCTCAATATCAACAATGGCCCTTCGGGCCGTCGCTCTCCGGCATAATAATGATCACGGCCCCGCCCGGGCGTATTAGTAATGATAATGTAAACATAATTCGTGAATGAAATAAAATAATAAAACCCTCGCACCCCGCGGAGTGGTTTTAGAAAAAATAGCACGCTCGTACATAAGCCAAGGCCATAGCGCGCCCGTACGTAAGCCGAGGCCATAGCACACACTCGGATCCCCGAGGCCATTGCTCATTCTTCGTATACAAACTAAGGCCATAGCACACTTAGGCATGTTCGGGCCATCGCACCCCGCCGGAGTGGTTTTAGAAAGTTTAAGTATTAAAATCTCACACCCCGTCGGAGTGGTTTTAAAAGAAATCAATTTTATGTTTGTTTGTACAAAACTAGTCCTTTAATTATTGTACCAAAATAAGTCGAATGGAGCAATACAAGAGTCTCAGGACTGTGGGCCCACCTCGGGTCAAGTCGAGGCGGCGAACATAAATTACAAAGATTAGGCTCCCTAAAGCCATCCATAAAGGTTCCGGAGCGATTCAGATACATTGGCAACCGTTACAAGGTTTAAGCATTCTTTTAACCAAAGATAAGGATTTTAGTTCAATTGCTTTGAATGAATAGTATGCAAAATTAAACTCGGATTTCCAAGAGCAGAATTATCCCTGAGGTTCCGATCTTCACCTAGTATGACTAGGACATGCCAAAGGAAGGAAAGGTAGGCTTTACATACCTTGTTCGCGTCTTACGCTCGTCTGAGCTCCACTCCCGTTTCTACCAAAATCTACAATTGGTCATAGTTACCAAATGTGAGTTACAAGCTTTTAAGAACTCAAGTTTAAATCCATATTTGCCTACCGAAATTTCGGCAGCATTTCCCCTATAAATTCAACATCCCCGAGCATTAAACTCGGCTTAAATGACAACAACCAATCCAACAACAACATTAACAACACCAACAACAACAACAACAATCACTACGAATCACAATATAACACAACTAATCTTTTTCCAACATAATGCTATAGCTTCCATTCCGACTTCACCTTTCCAACCTCATGTCAACATTCTCATATTTATTTACCAATCCACAACCATTCGAATACGATTCGGAAACACTTCATATCGTTTCTACAAAATATTCGCAAAATATACCATATATGCAAACTTTCCACCAAAGCCATAATGCATCCAAAACTTTTAATCTTTAACATGCATATTCATAGTATGTTTCCATCTTCCAATTTCATCAACAATTATCACGCTTTTGCATCTTAACAATTTCATTTCCATGTTAACATAAAACTAGAATAAAATCATATAATTCCTACAACAACCTAACATTAGATTTTTCATGCCAACTTAAACCATTCTCCTTCCATTTACTCCACAATAACACAACAACACAATTAATACACTAAATAAATTCAATCCATCTCCCTTCACTTTATGGCACCACACGGCCATAACACACACACACACACACACACGGCTTGTACACCATACACACACAACAATTCCATGATTTTCATGCAACTCTAATCACTATAACACATATACTCTTTCCATAACACAAAAACATAGAATTCTTACCTTTTTCTTCAAATTCCAACTTGTCGCAAACGTGGTTCTTTCGCTAAACTAATTATACCACGTCGAAGAGCGTCTTAAACTTATCAAGAATTCAAGAAGGAAGAGATTTTGAATCAAAGTCTAAGGCTCCAAATTTTTTTTTCCTTTCTTTCTTTCTCTTTTTCTCTCTATGGCCGAAGGCCTTCCTTTTCTTTTTTCTTGATTTGTTTCTTTTTTTGTCTTGAAACTTCTTGAACTTACTCACTTATAAAATAAAATCACATGACAAATTCTTATGGGTTGGGCCAAGGCACATGGCCGGCCACCCCTTTTATTTTGGGCCTCATTTCTCTCTTATTTTTTTCTAGCCCAATTCATCATGAGCCTATTTTAAAAATTCCCGAGACTAATTTCCAAAATTCCAAGCTTGCCCTTAGGCCTTGTCCAATGTTCTCGTGTCAATATTTTCCATAAATAACAACATACACACCACATAAAATCAAATCATGGCCTTATCCTTACAAATCGCAATTATGTCCAAATTTCCCGAATGTGCAAAAACACGGGATATAACACACGAGCAGAGTAGTGAGAAACCATATGCAATGCAAAACACTCACAAAGAACCAATAGGATAATCAAAACGAACCGTTAGTTCAAAACCAAAACAATAGTCAAATCGGGTTCTCTTCCGAATATCACTCGGGAACATATCAAACCGAACTTCAGAAACCATAGTTACGTATCGGAATCATAAGTATACGAATCATCATTTCAGACTCAACAGATAAATATATAATCATACTCGGGGGTCGGAAAGGTAGTCATATTAAGTTCTTTCAAAAAGTCGTTAGCACTATACAAAGAAAAGTCGCGGGACCCACGGACGAGCGTCAACCCAATCCGGGCCCGCCTATGGAAGTTAAAGTCATTATATGTTATAGAATCATTTACGAGCATATCAAAGCCATCCGGTTCTGTCTGTGAAAGTTACGGATGTTCGTGGTTACAAAACTCTTTTGAAAACAAAACTTTTTATGCAACATTTGAAAACCAATCATACAAAGACATATAAACCATAGCTTGACCATATAAGGATGCCAACATCAAGAAGCAAATAAGCATCGTAAACATGCTCGGACTTTAAGAATAGAATTACCCCCAAGGCTCGTAACGTATCATAGCTTAACCACATCTAAGACATGCCAAAAGAAGGAAAGGTAAGCTTTACATACCTCATTTGCTTTCTAGGCTAATCCAAACTCAAGTCTCGGCTGCTCAAAATCTACAATAAGGTCATTAAGTACCAAACATTAGCCATAAGCACTTAAGAATCCAATCCCACGCCATCACTTTATTTACAGAAATTTGGGCAGCATTTCCCCTATAAACTCAACTACCCCGAGAATTCTACTCAGCCAATATCATCAACAACAATACCAACAACCATTCCAACAACTTCAATAAGTAATTTTAAACGCATTCCAACGTTGGTAATTCTTTTACACCTAATTTGACGACATTCCATTGGCATTCGACTCAACCACATATAATCAAACTAACATCAATACTCGCACGTTCAATTTCTAGTCCGAGATCATTCAAACAATATTCAAGAACACTTTAAACAATTCACACAATATTTCAAACAACCCAACCAATGTCCAATGTCACCCGAAATCCTCCCAAGTTCAAGAAAGCAACCACTACACATTTCTACCTTCCAAATTCTTGAACTACATCAATAATCCACACGTTCACAACATTATTCCCATAAATTCAAGAAACTATATTAGAATCATATTATCTTCCAAATCAGCCCACACGGGTATAACTTCAACTTGGATCATGAAACCTTCATTTTACATCATAGAATCCACAACAAACAACAACCAAAATACTACATAAAATTAGTTCATTCCCTAACATACAAAACAACCCATTTTCGGCCAACACCCCAACACACAAGTTCCATAATTTTCATCCATTTCCACACACTACAACAACACCCCAAACATGCTAAATACAATTAATTTATCACTCCTCCTACACAACACACCACACGGCTACAACACTCACACACACGGTTCAACTTCAACATCCATATTTTCATGAATTTCATTCATTTCCACATACCATAACATGCACAAACCCTTCATAACATATAAAAAAAGGAAGATTGAACCTTACCTTCTTCACTTGGTTCTTCAACTTAGCTAGAGTTTGCCTTGCAAGAGTACATGGTTTACTTGCTCCCACAATTACTCCACGTTAATAAGGACCCTTCAATTGATAAGATTGCTAGGAGAAAATATTTGTTGATCAATTTTCTGCCAAAGTTCTTGTTCGGCCATGCTTGGCCGAATGGCACCTCTTGTTCTTTCTTTTTTTCTCTACAAGTTTCTTGAATTTTTCCAAGTGATGAAAATGATGAAGATGATTAATTTGTCATCTTTTAGCCACTTATATATTGCTTCCATGTGGCCCATGGCCCACACCCCACACATGGCCACATATGGCCATTTTCATGAAATATTTAGTTTCCAAAATTTCACTTCTAGCCCTTAATTTTCATGAAATGCTTAACTTTCCATAATTCACTTTTAACCCCAAATTTTTCTTATTCCAAATTTACCCTTGATGCTCTATACCAATAAAAAGATGAATATACAACTTATGTACTCTAACAAAAATCGGAAAATGTAATCTTGTCCTTAATCTTCCGCAATTAACTCGGAATATCCCAATGTACAAAATACGAGATATAACAGGCTTACTCCCTCTAAAACATTAGGGTGATGTTGGGCAGTGAGCCCATCCAAAATGACGAGTTTATGTCCGGTTGCTGTTGCATTAAAACTCGGTTGCCAACACAGACATCTTTTGGTCCACAAACTCTGATTTTTCATGAAAATGTGTTCTTTTCGATTCGTTTGACCTCCAATCCTTATGAAACCTTTTTGGCACTTGTATAAAAATTCGTTAACCATCTAAGGAGCCCTATATATTCCTGTAAAGATGATGCTAAGAAATGTATAACACAAGTGATACAAAATCTTTCCAAAACATGACTCAAATTCCAATCCTTCAACGAACTTAGTTCCGCCGATTCATTTAACTCCGAAACCTTAAGGTACATACTTACAATTATTAAATACCCTCCTTAACCTTGAAAGGGCTTCATGTCCACTTTGAACTTGCGTTAGTTTTCTTATGATGCAACAGCGCGAAATTTTCCAAGGTGTAACATTCTTCCCCCCTTAAGAATATTCGTCCTCAAATGTTACACTCTTAGGGTTTGTACAAAAATTTTGCCAGAGTTTCCCCTTAAACTATACCATTGCCATCCTATCACAATAACTAAAAATATACAATGCCTCACATGGCCACCACAATAGCAATAATAATGGCCCCACATAACCAAGAAATCATAAAAAGGAAGCATTACGCACCAAAAGATAATGGTGGCTCTGTCTGAACCTCCTCTGGGAGTGGAAAAAAATATGGATACCTGGACTTCATATCTTCCTCAGCTTCCCAAGTCATTTCTTCCCTATTATTGTTTCTCCATAGAACTTTTACTGAAGCTACATCTTTAGTCCTTAATCTTTGAACTTGTCGATCTAAGATAACAATGAGAACTTCTTCATAAGATAACTGCTCGGTAACCTAAACATCATCGATATGTACAACTCTGGAAGGATCTCCAATGCACTTGCGAAACATTGATATATGGAAATTCAGATGGACTGACTCCAAGTCTGAAGGTAAATCTAACTCATAGGCTACTTAGCCCACTTTGCGTACAATCCTGTAAGGCCCAATATACCGAGGATTAAGCTTACCCTTTTTACCAAACCTCATGACGCCCTTCATCGATGACACCTTCAAGAATACCCAGTCATTAACATGGAATTCCAAGACTCGTCGGCGATTGTCTGCATAAGACTTTTGTTAACTTTGGGCTGTCAATAATCGGTCCTGAATAAGCTTGACCTTCTCCACCGCTTGCTTGATCAAATATGGCCCTATTAATTTGGTCTCCCCTACTTTGAACCATTCAATTGGTGATCTACACTTTTTCCCATATAAAGCCTTATACGGGGCCATTTAAATGCTAGAATGATAACTATTGTTGTACGCAAACTCAATAAGTGGCAAATGATCTTCCCAGCTGCCTCCGAAGTCTAACACACATGCTCTTAGCATATCTTCGAAGGTCTGAATAGTACGCTTAGCTTTTCCCTCTGTCACACCCTTAATCCGATGGGGTGTGATGGGCACCTGACCCTTATTTAGGGCCGAGCGAACCCGCTAACTCTCGTAATACTCATAATCATGCTGGCCTTCAAATCATGTCACAAATATATAATGAAAGTTTTTCAAAGAACAATATGCTTTTTACCTTTCTCGAATCAAATAAAATATGTAACATATGAAGCTTATAATACAATGCATAATAATACATCGGCTTACATAGCCGCTTACATAACCGACATCTTATACCCGCGACGGACGTACGCAAAGTCTCTAACACGGAACATGAAACCATAACATAATACTCGACTTGGCAAAAGATCATGAGAAAATGGAGCTCGCCAATCCCGCCGGAACATCTTAATATCTTGACTCACCTGGGTGTACACGCGGCATGAAACGAAGCCCGAAGGAAGAGGGTCGGACGAATATGTGCGAGTATAAAGAAAATGAAACGTAGTAAGCGGGATCATACTTAGAACTAAAGAGTACGTAAAATCATGAAACTTGCTTTCGAAAAAGATTTATCATGCATATCAAAATCATATAATCATCATGTATACATATAGCGTGTCCCGGCCCTCTAGCGAGGGACTCGGTAGATAAAATCATCATATACATATACATATACATATACATATAACGTGCCCGTCCGGCGAGGGACGCGTAAGTGAAATCATATCATCATCATGCATGCATATACTTATATATATACCGCACCGGCCCTACAGTGAGAGGACTCGGTGAATAGCGTGTCCCGCCCGCTAGCAAGGGACTCGCAGATAATCATACCATCATATACCGTGTACCTGCCCTTTCGGGACTCGGTCGTGCCCTATTTCTTTCGGGACTCTGGTGAGTAGTCATATCATCATATACCGTACCGCTCTTTCGTGTTTTCGATCGCACCCTATTTCTTTCCGGACTCGGTGAACAATGCATAGGAATGTGCACGAATACGTACCCACATGTACATATACTTGGCTCCCACAAATATGTAGTGTACACATGTGCCATTTCATGGCATGAAAATATTGGCCAAGTTAGGGCGGGGCCCACGGACACTTTGGCCATTTGGCCACTTCATGAAATATTTTGTTTCCACTCTTAGCCCTTAATTTTTCCTTATTCCACATTTATCGTTAATGCTCCATACCAATACAAAAATGAATACGCAACTTATGCGTTCTAAAAAAAATTGTAACCTTGTCCTTAACTTTCCGCCATTAACTCGGAATATCCAAATGTACAAAATGCGAGGTATCACATCCTTCCCCCCTTTAGAACATTCGTCCTCGAATGTTCAACTAGTCTCGTAAGGTCTTCTAAGGGTCTTGGGATTTTCCTTATCACCACGTCATGCAATCTCATCTATCTTTATATTCCTTCTTCATTTTCTCTTCAGCCTCTCGAGTCGTCTCCTCCCTGCTACTGTTTCGTCACACGAACTCGGATCCTTATAATCGTACCACATGTACCTAGGACTTTGCATTCCATTGACAATACCTCCAACAGATCCCAATGTACAGGAATTACAGGGTGTAATACCCTTCCTCTTTCTTATCACTTACAAGTTGCAATGGCATTAGCGAACAACTTTATAGCCAACATCTTAGCCCTTAATCTAGCACAGCATCGCTATCCTTCATACTATCTCTTAAGTTACTCAATACCATCCTCTTGTCATACTCTTTCCCTCCTACACGTCCACTTCCTAGCGTCTTATCATTCAAAGTCTCCGTAAAAACTCCTCACACTGCCTTAAATACCATCCTAACTTTCATTCACTTATTATTGGTTTTCCGATCTTACTAACTTGTTTCAAAGAAGTTGGGTCTCATCAGAGTCGACATCTGTATCAAACACACTATCATGTCAATTATTCCTATCTCATCCTTGCATTTCCTTTCGCCCGCTTCCCCCCTTTAGGGGTGTACTTATATCATTATCTATTTATACTTGCCTCATGTCCTTACTTCCGGTCCCAATTAGGCAACACTCTTACTCCGACAATAAGTATCCAAAGTTCTCTCGGAATATTATCTTTATCCCGGCATATCGTGGTGCTTCCTTTGGCTTCCCCTTGTCGTTTCTTCCATTTATGCCTATCTCTTATTTTGCACACGAGGAATCTTATGCTATCTCTGTGTCTCTCAGAACACACTCTACTCCCACTTACTCCTTCTTTCATTCTCAGAACGTACTCTATTCGTCTGTGTTTATCCGTAGCATACCAGTCATTTTCTAACATCCCCTCTACCTCGTTTCACATCTTCCTATAATTGGCCTCCCGCCGTTCCGTCACTCATGGCACTCGTATCCTCCGTTATACGCGTCAGAACCTATTACTATGCTGTTGCCTTGCTTTCTTCTTATTCCTTTTTTTTTCCATTAACTCCCTCTTTTCACCGACCTAATCCGCCCCGTCCTACTCGACCTCTTAAGGTTTCTGCCCACTCCGCAGACTCTAATTTTCCTTAGATTAATCTAGCTTCTCATTTGCCTCTTACGTCTGAATTTGTAAGACTTTTTAGAAAACTTCCCAGGAGGGGTCACCCATCCCAAAATTTCTCACTTCAGCACGCTTAACTTTGAAACTTGTTGAAATACGATGCTTTAACGCTGGTATGATCGCGTCCACCTCAGCGCATGACCCTCGTCACATAATCTGGGGTAAATCGAAGTCTTAACAGATTTCGAAACGTCCTTGCAACTCCTCTTCCCAGCTGTCTTACCAATATATTCCTATCCGTCACAATTCTTTTTTCCTTCATACTCCTGTCTTAATCGTATCATTACCTCCTTTAACTATAATCCCATCATATTTTTCCTCCTACTTATCAACTCAGTCGGTGTCTTAATATATCACTCTGTCCAAACCTACCCGTCCTTTCTAAATCATCTCTTAGTATCACCAGTCCGTTCCAAATTCCTTATTACCATATCCCCATCGACCTTCTTTTTACTATTATCACCAACTCCACAATTAACTTATTCCTAAAGGACAGCCGTACTCAACGCTCAGTCAAATCCCATCGTTACTATTAACACGACTTTTTCTGGGCATATTCCAAACTTATATCCCATTCTTGTATTATTTCTAGAAAAATTTTGGCAGGGTTTCCTCTGTATTCCTTACTATCCCAAAATCGCACGCAGAAATACCAACATTGCCTCGCGTGGCCAACACACATATATATATATATTATATTATATCGCTACATGTACTTGCACAATATCATCGACAGTACAAAAATAATAAACATACCTCGTATGCCCAACTCAAACTGCACCTGTTACACTTTCCTCTTTACTTTCCCTTTTAGTTCTCACTTTACACTTCAATCGTACGTCAATACCGTACTCGACATATATCTTTCGTACCTTTGCTTACCTGCGTGCTTTATAGCTTCCCATATCGTTAGCCACCTCCTTCGATCGATGTCATTCCTTTACTGCAACCGAAAGTTAGTATAAGAAATCTCATTTCCTATGACTCGGCTCTATGGCACGATCTAAGAGGTGAAAGAAGAGTAACCATCCTAGATGCCCCGTAGCCTCGTTTATAAATGTGGCGGCCTTCACACCATAAATGTGGACTACGGACATGACTTTGCCGTACAACCCCTAGGACGAACCGCTCTGATACCAATTTGTCACACCCTTAATCCGATGGGGTGTGATGGGCACCCGACCCTTATTTAGGGCCGAGCGAACCCGCTGACTCTCGTAATACTCATAATCATGCTGGCCCTCAAATCATGTCACAAATATATAATGAAAGTTTTTCAAAGAACAATATGCTTTTTACCTTTCTCGAATCAAATAAAAATCAGACATATACGGCTTATAATACAATGCATAATAATACATCGGCTTACATAGCCGCTTACATAACCCATATCTTATACCCACGACGTTCCCGCAAAGTCTCTAAACACGGAACATGAAACCATAACATAATACCGACTTGGCAAAGACCTCCGGAGAAAATGGAGCTCGCCAATCGCCGGAACATCTTACGCTAATATCTTCAACTCTTTGGTGTACCCGCGCGGCATGAAACGCGACCCCGAAGAAGAGAGGATCGGTACGGAATATGTACGATCGAGTATGTAAAGCATGAAATGTAATAAGCGGGATCATACCGAAGTAAAGAGTACGTAAAATCATGAAACCACGCTTTCGAAAAGATTTATCATGCATATCAAAATCATATAATCATCATGTATACATATAGCGTGTCTCGGGCCTCTAGCGAGGGACTCGGTAGATAAAATCATCATATACATATACATATAACGTGCCCCGGCCCTCTGGCGAGGGACGCGGTAAGTAAAATCATATCATCATCATGCATGCATATACTTATATATATACCGTACCCGGCCCTCTAGTGAGGGACTCGGTGAATAGCGTGTCCCGGCCCCGCTAGCAAGGGACTCGGTAGATAATCATACCATCATATACCGTACCCGGCCCTTTCGGGACTCGGTCGTACCCGACCCTTTCGAGACTCGGTGAGTAGTCATATCATCATATACCGTACCCGGCCCTTTCGGGACTCGGTCGTACCCGGCCCTTTCGTAACTCGGTGAACAATGCATAGGAATGTGCACGAATACGTACCCACATGTACATATACTTGGCTCCCACAAATATGTAGTGTACACATGTGCCATTTCATGGCATGAAAATATTGGGCTGTTAGGGTGGGGCCCACGGCCACTTTGGCCATTTGGCCACTTCATGAAATATTTTGTTTCTACTATTAGCCCTTAATTTTTCCTTATTCCACATTTATCCTTAATGCTCCATACCAATACAAAAATGAATAAGCAACTTATGCGTTCTAAAAAAAATTGTAACCTTATCCTTAACTTTCCGCCATTAACTCGGAATATCCAAATGTACAAAATGCAAGGTATCACACCATCAGTCCGGGGTGAAATACTATGCTGAGACTCACATGAGTCCCCAACTATTTTGAAAAGACTTCAAGAAATTAGATGTAAATTGCGCTCCTCTATTAGAGATAATGAAAACGGGAACACCATGGAGTCATACTATCTCCCTGATATAAAGCTTTGCATAATCTTCAACTGAGTATGTAGTTCTGACAGGTAGAAAATGAGCTGATTTCGTAAGTCTATCCATAATTACCCATATGGAATCATACTTACGCTGAGAACGAGGCAAGCCTGTAATGAAATCCTTATTAATTACTTCCCATTTCCAAGTTGAAATTTCCATAGCTTGCAACAATCCCCCAGGCTTCTGATGCTCGATCTCTACCTGCTGACAATTAGGATATTGAGCTATGAACTCTGCCATGTCTCTCTTCATTCCATCCCACCAATAAATCGACTTAATATAATGATACATCTTTGTCGCTCCCGGATGAACAGAATAACGGGAACAATGGGTTTTCCCCAAAATCTGGTGATGTAGCCCTGCAACATCAGGAGCATATAATCTACCTCGATATCTAATGACTCCATTTGCAAAAATCTCGAATGGTGACTTTTTCTTCCGAGGAAGTGTATCTTTATATTGAATTAATATGGGATCCTCATATTGGCGCTCTTTCACCTCCACTACTAAAGACGAAATACCTGAATTCTAGATAGTAACTCCTGTATTGCCCGAGTCCATTAATCAAACTCCCAAACTAGCTAACTATTGAAGCTCACGAGCTAACTGTTGAAGCTCACGAGCTAACTCCCTCTTCTCCGGTTAGACATCACATAAACTAGCCATGGATCTACGGTTGAGAGCAGCGGTTATGATATTCGCTTTCCCGGATGATATAAGATGCTAACATCATAATCTTTCAATAGTTCCAACCATCATCTTTGTCGTAAATTTAACTCCTTCTTCTTGAAAATATACTGGAGGCTCTTATAGTCTGTATAAATACAACATGAACGCCATGCAAATAATGTCTCCACATTTTCAATGCATGAATTACCGCAGATAACTCTAAATCATAGGTTGGATAATTCTACTCATGTTTCTGCAACTGTCTTGAAGCATAAGCAATAACCTTACCATGTTGCATCAATACACAGCCTAGCCTAATACTCGAAGCATCGCAATAAGTAACATAGCCCTCCGATCCTTCTAGAAGTCTCAGAACCAAGGATGAAGTCAATCTGTTCTTCAACTCCTAAAAACTGCACTCACAAGTATCCGTCCACTAAAGTTTAGCTGATTTCTGAGTTAGCTTCGTCAGTGGTACAGTATAGAAGAAAATCCTTCTATATATCTTCTATAATAACCTGCCAGACCCAGAAAACTACGAACTTTGGTAGGTGTTGTAGGCCTTGGCCAAGTATTCACTGCTTCAATCTCCTGGGTATCCACTCGAATACCATCAGCTAAGATAATGTGCCCCAGAAAAGTCATAAAATTTAACCAGAACTCACATTTTGAGAACTTTGCAGATAACTTTTGATCTTGGAGAACTTGAAGAACAGCACGTAAATGGTCTGCATGCACTACCTCGGATCGAGAATATACCAGGATATCATCGATGAATATAATTACAAACGAATCTAGGAAAGACCTGAATACACTATTCATCAAATCCATGAATACCGCCGGTGCATTAGTCAACCCGAACGACATTACCCAAAACTCGAAATGACCATATCTAGTTTTGAAGGTCGTCTTCGGAATGTCTTTCTCTCTAACTCTCACCTGGTGATACCCGAATCTTAAATCTATTTTTGAGAACCATTTAGCACCCATAGCTGATCAAATAAATCATCAATTCTTGGAAGTAAATACTTGTTCTTTATCGTCACCTTATTTAGCTGTCTGTAATCGATACACATTTGCAAGGCGCCATCTTTCTTTCTCAGAAACAACACCGGCTCTCCCCACGGTGACGAACTAGGCCTAATAAAGCCTTTTTCAAGCAAATCCTTCAGTTTCTCCTTCAACTCTTTCAATTCTGCGGGAGCCATTCTATAAGGAGGGATGGATATTGGCTTAGTATCTGGTAACATATCAATGTCAAAATCAATCTCCCGTTCTGGTGGAAGGCCTGGGAGCTCATCCGGGAATACATCGAAAAACTCATTCACTACTGGGACAGACTGAATAGTCGGTGACTTTTCTTCTATATCTTGGACTCGGACTAAATGGTAAATACAACCTTTAGTAATCATCTTCCTTACCTTAAGATAGGAAATAAACCTACCTCTCGGAGATGCTATGTTACCCTTCCACTCTAGAACTGGTTCTCCTGGAAACTGGAAATGAGCCATTTTTATTCTACAATCAACATTGACATAACAAGAGGCTAACTAATCGATACCCATAATAATATCAAAATCTACCATATTTAACTCAATCAAATCAGCCATGGTATGGCGGTTGCAAACTAGAAACCACCCAATTTCTAAAAACCGTCTAGCGATCACTAGGTCACCAACGAGTGTAGACACTTCGAAAGGTTTAATTGACTCAGGTTTAACCTCAATCGATCGGCAATATAAGGAGTAAAATACGATAATGTAGAACCTGGATCAATCAATGCATATATATCGTGAGAAGATACTGATAATATACCTATAACCACATCAAGTGAAGACTCGAGAACTTGTCGCCCAGCTAATGCATAGATGCTGTTCTTGTTATATCCGGCATTTTTGCGTATTCGAAAATTTGGAGGTAACCTTGACTTATAAGGAATAAGGTTATGTTTGGAATTTCTTCTTAATATGTGTATGCCGGTTATGGAAACTTGAATGCGAAAACAATGGAGAAGGCCTAAGGGCAAATTTGGAATTTTGGAAATTTGTTTCGGGAAGTACAAAACAAGAATTATAATGAATTGGGCCAAAAGAAAACAGAGAAATTGAGGCCTAAAAATTAAGGGTGGCCGCCATGTGCCTTGGCCCGAGTTTCTCCATGTCACATGAAAGTCATGTGACATTTAACTAGAGAGAGATGACATGTATATATACATGTTCATCCTTTGGAATATTCAAGAAAACAAAAGAAAAATCAAGAAGAAAGAGAAAGGCCATTCGGCCGAATGAGAAAAGAGAAAGAAGAGAAAATTCTTGGAGCTTGGTTGTTGATTCAAAAACTTGGTTCTTCTTGGATTCATACTAAGCTCAAGGTGCTCTACAAGTTGGTATAACTTTTAAGGCAAGGAAGTGATTCTTTTGGCAAGTGGAGAAAGATTGGAAAAGGTATGAATTCCATTCCTTTATGTTATGGAATGAGTATGTATGTTAGAATGATTAGAATTAGATGAAAATTATGGGAGTATGGTGTGTGTGCATGGCCGTGTGCATGTGTGGAACAATGCATGGCCGTGAGCCATGATGTAGAGAAGAAGCAAGAATTTCATGTTTTCTTTTCATGTTATAGAAAATTTGTAAGTGTTGTGATGAATGAAATCGAATGAAAATCATGGGATTAGGAGGTGGGTTGTGTGAGCCGTGTGTATGTGTGTGTATATATGGGGCCGTGTGGTGCTATATATGTAGGGGAATTGGTTGAATTTATTTGGTATGTTAATCATGTTGTTATGGCATTGTGAAGTGAATAGAAGATTAATGGTTTTGTTGGAAGTTGGAAGTTTTGAACGAATTATGATTTCGGTGGAATTTTTGTATAATTTGTGAAATAATGTGAAATGTTCTTGAATTGTATTTGATGGTCTTGAATGAGTAAATGAGTATGAAAATATTGATATTGGTTCGAAAATGTGAAGTCGGAATGGAAACTATTGCATTATGTTGGAAAGTGGACTAGTTGTATTATATTGTGTTCTGATGTAATTGTTGACGTTGTTGGGTTGTTGTTGATTGTTTTGAGCTTCGAGTTTAATTCTCGGGGTGTCATATTTATAGGGAGGAGCCGCCGAATTTCGGTAGACAACTATTAACCCAAGATTGGGATTTTAAGTCACATGAATAGTAACTGGTAAAGGTGACCATTTGCAGATTTTGGGCGAAACGGGATTGGAGATAAAGCAAGTATAAGACGTCTGAAAGGTATGTAACGTTTACCTATTCTTCATATGGCACGTCCTAGACCTACTAGGCCGAAAACGGAACCTCGGGACTACTTCTGCTCCTAGAAATCCGAGTTTGATTTTGGTCACTATTCATTTAGCGCGATTGAACCATAAACCTCATGTTTGGTTAAAAGAATGCCTAACCTCCGTAACTTTTGCAAATGAATCCGAATCGCTCCGAAACTTCTATAGATAACTTTATGGAGCCTAAAGTTTGTAAATTATGTTCGCCGCCTCGGCTTGACTCGAGGTGGGCCCGCAAGTCCCGAGATTTCCCTTATTTGGTTTGTCTGACTCATTTTCGCACGATATGACGAGGAAGTGCTTGTTTATGACTCTAAGGTCAGTTTGAAATGTCTTATTGTGTTGTCTGAACGCTCATCATCATGACCGATATTATATTTTCCGAGAATAACCTACGACACGTTTTTCAAAATTTGCTAACTAAAAGTCCGTAACTTTGATATATTGGTTTTGATTAACTCGACACCATTTGAGCTTTACTCAAATGTGCCGAGTCTTGGGATTTACTTTTAATATGCATATGATTTACGCTTCTACTGCGCTAAATGCGTCGACTATTATGATTTCGTTCGCGGTGCCGGTAGGTTTTGTGATCGTGCTCCCTATGACAAATTCGGCAGTATGATGTGTTACGGTTTCCGAGGCCTCGCCATAGGGCCGGTTACCAGCTATGGTGTTATGATGTGATATGGCTTCTGTTATGTGTTGATGATGTGATGTGTGTGATATTACGATTTAT
>NW_026716485.1:0-17465 GCF_029784015.1 Lycium ferocissimum
CTTTGAAATTCAATCTTTTGAAAACATGGAGTTTTATCTTGGTCCCGTTAAGAGTAGATCTTAAGGGACGAACCAAGTACATACCTAAGCTCGGATTCTAAGAGTGGAATTTCCCAAGGCTCGGGTCGTAGCCTAACATCACTAAGACATGCCAAGAAGAGAAAGCGATGCCTTACATACCTTATTCGCTCGCAAGTTGAGTCAACCTTCAAGCTTCGGTGCCAAGATCTACATAAGGCCAAGCATATTAACATTAGCCATAAGTCTTTATGAACTCAATTCCGACGAACATTAAATTCTACGAAATTTAAGACATTTCTCTTGTAATTACACCAACCGAGATTTATACTCGGCCAAATCAACAACAACCAAGCCAACAACCAAGCTACAATATCAATTTACAATATATATTCCAACACATTTCAATTATGTTCAATTCAACTTCATGTATCCAAACTATCATCAATGCTTACCTATACAAATAATAATCGAGGCCATTCAAATACGTCGTAAGAACATCCCAAGGGGTCCATATAATGTCCAAACAACTCAAACAACAAGTCAACTTACCCGAAATCCATCAACTACATTAGGGACATCAACAACATATTTTCTTCCTTCACAATTCACAAATTACACCAACAAACCATGCTTAAACAACCTTATTCTTAAAAGTTCAAGAAACTACATTACGTCATATTAATCCTTAAAATCAGCCCACACAATTTTTGCTTCAACTTGGGATCATTAACCATCATTTTTATATCATATAACGCATGACGACGATAACCAAAACACCATATAATATCAACTCACCATGGCTGCCCCCGAAACTGCCTATACACGGCCAGCCCTCAAACCTTCAAAATTTCATGATTTCTATCCATTTCAACACATCACAACAACACACACAACAAGCTAAATACAATTAACTCATCACTAATAACACACTATACACATACACGGCCAAAGGGCCACTTCACGGTTCAACTTCAACATTCCTATTTCCATGTTTTTCATTCATTTTCACATCCTACAATATCCACAAACCATGCATAACACATAAGAACAAAGATTGAACCTTACCTTTCCTCTTCACTTCACCACTTCGGCTAGGCTTCTCTTTAGCAAGAGGAGTGCTTTCCAACTTCAACAATCACTCTATGTTGTTCCTTACCTTTAATGAGTTGAATTGCTAGAGAAAACCACTTATTTTCCTCACTTTTTTCTTGGTGATTCTCGGCTAGGAGCAGCCGAATGGTTCTCTCTCTCTCTTTCTCTCAAAGCTTCTTGTTTGCTCTTGCTTTTTCTTTCTTTCTCTTGAAGCTTCTATTAATACATATAATGATCACATGGAAAATTAATAAAATTAGGGGCTTGGGCCAAGGCTTGGCCGGCCACCCCTAATTTTGCAGGCCAACTTGCTCTTCTTCTTTTATTCTTTTGGCCCAATTGGTCATGGCCTCGTCTTAAAATTCGAAATTAATTTCCGAAGTTCCCGATTTTTTGTCCCTCGCCTTTCCGCTATTTCCACATTAGTAGGTCATGAGCAACACACACCTATAAAATAAAGTCAACATAGCCTTATTCCTTTCAAGCCTAGCTTATTTCGAATTTTTCCGAATAGGCAAAAACTCGGGATATAACGATTTTAATGCGCAATGTAAATGTTGATTTGACAACATGCCACGCATGATAATTTCGAGAATCTATGGCACATAAAGCTTGATTTGACAATAAAATGCGATATTATTTATTTGTTTTAATATGACTCTCACTTGTATTTTGCACCATTTTAATGCGTAATATAAGTGTTGATTTGACAACATGTCACACCCCGGTCTTACTAGGGTGTGATGGGCACCCGACCCCGTAACCGGAGCCGAGCGAACCCGCTGACTCCTACTACGTACTCAATTTTTTTTTTTCAAAACCTCTAAGACAAGTAAACATAAATAGATTATTGAAATATCCTTTTGTTGCTCTTAAATCAAATAAAACGTATAACTGTATATAACTCGTATCATAATACAAGCGGCCCCGAAACCCATGACTCTGTCTGCAAAGTCTCTATCTGTACTCGAAAATCCTGGCACATGTACGCTGACTCGGCGACACTCCAGAACAAGTGGAGCTTGCCAACCTCGCTGAAGCATCTTCTGTCCTGGCTGCTATTCATCTGGGAGTACCTGCGCGGCATGAACGCAGCCCCAAAGAAGAGGGGTCAGTACGAGCATTGTACTGAGTATGTAAGACATGAATAGTAACATGATAAAGGCATATGCGGTATGAATAATAACGGCACAAACATATGGAGCTTATCTGGGTTAGATGTAACTTGTACATGTGAGTGCCTTTCAGGCGGATGCCACGCATGCTTAGTTTCTTTCCAGAAAACGGTACTTCTTATTTACATATACAGAAAACAGAACATTTCGGAGAACGGTGTCCTTTACTTACATTCACAGACGCCGAGTACATCGGCTCTCCCACCCCCTTCCCCAACAGTGTCCCAACATATTATGCATATCACATATACAGAGAGAACGACGCATTTCAAAAAACGGTGTACGGTGTTCTTTACTTACGTTCTGGACGCCGAGTACATCGGCTCTCCCACCCCCTCCCCAACGGTGTCCCAACATAGTACACATATCACATATACAGACGCCGTATCCGGCTCTCCCATATCCCGCGTCCGGGCATCCCGCGTCCGGGATGATAAGCCAGCTGAATCAGGTGGACACAGTTGCCCTCCCCATTCCCCATATACATATACATTCATCAATATCATGTATCATATAAGCAGCATGCACACATACGTGTATCATAAGGCAAAGTTACCCATGAAAAGCGTCATTTATGAGAAAACATCAAATAGGGCCATAAGGTATAGTTTCATCTTCTTAGAACCTTTATGGCAGTCATTCCCTATAATAGAGTTGAGATATCAAGAGATTGTTTAACATTTCCATATTTTCATTTTTATAGAAGAACATATTATCAACATACCTATCGTAGGCATTTTCTCATTTTCGATTCTATCGTTATCATTATAAGATCATATTCTTCACCTTAGTCAAGGAATCATCTTTGTCGTACTTATCATGGACGTATGTTCTTCCTTAGCATTATCGTTATCACGGTCATCATAGACATTTTTACATTAGGACAGTGATGTATCTATCGTTTGATAATCGGGACGGGGATCAAAGTTTCCTTAGGATTCAACTCCAAAACAAGTCAAACGAAGCGATAGGAAAATCCGGGAACAATGGGCCCACCTCGGGTCAAATGAGGCGGCGTACACAGTTGACGTATAATACGTTTCATGAAATTACTTAGGAGAGTTTTAGGGTAGTCGGGTCTTATTTATACAAGTTCTAGAGGTCTAGGAGGGTTTTCCCACATTTTGCACAATTTCTATTTCAATTCTCGAATGAATAGTAACAAATTTCAATCTTGGATTCCGAGAAAAGGAATGGTCCCCGAGGCCCGTATCCGGCCCTATTACATCTAGGACATGCCAAGAAAGAAAAGTGAAGTCTTACATACCCTCTTTCCGCTCTTCCCGCTACTCCAACTTCAAGTTCAAGTTCGCCGAATCTACATTTTGGTCACATTTACCAAACTTTGATTAGTGCCCTTTTTTGAATTAGATTCTTAAAATAACACTTGGCTACCGAAATTTCGGCAAACATTTCCCTGTAAATATACCATGCCACCAAGTTTAACTTGGCGATTTCAATCAACAACAATCAGGAATTCAACCCGGCCAAACCAACAATCATCACAACATTATCAATGCTCGACTCACAACATGTCCAATACATTCCAACCCAGAAAAATCTTCCAAATGCCACAAGAACTTCAACAATGCATTCATTTCTTTCAAACTCATAAACTATATCAACAATTCCATACATTTACAACACTATTTCCATGAATTCAAGAAAGCATACTCAAATCATATTACATTCCAAATCAATAACCATCACAACCCCATTTGAATCATCCAACGTTCATTTTCATCACATAATCTATAACAATCAATAACCAAAATACTACATAAAATGAGTTCACCACTTCCACATACACTACCATATTCGGCCATCACATTGGCACACGTATCCATGCATTTTCATCCATTTCTATATGTTACAACAACAACTAATACACTACATAAAATTAATCCGTTCTTTCTATACCACAACACATACAAACGGACAACACTACTCCATACGGCTATTATTCCAATATGTTATATTCATGGTTTTTCATTCATTTTACACTATGGATTTCACAATACTACAATCAAACTACCAAAATAAAATCAATTCATTGCTTCTACACCACCACTACCACATTCGGCCATACCACCAATGTCACGACCCAGCCCCGTGGGCCGCGACTGGTGCCCTATTTGGACACCCAAACTGACTTACGTATCAGATCGACATATCACAGATTTATTCAGACTTAACATACGTTATTTCAAACAGATACTAAGAACAAATGTCATCTTAAGCGGTTGCCCGTACAGAAATACCATATCAAATCCGGTAGGCTAGCGGAATACACATCGCCCAGATATACAAACATATACAAACATATGGGCCGTTTTGGCCATAACAGCAACCGGGACCGCTCAAGGCACAGATCATAAACAGAAACGAACAAACATGACCCATGACCCACATGTATGACTACAGGCCTCTACAAAACATAACAGAAACATATGACGGGACAGGGCCCCGCCGTACCCAAATAGCTATATATATATATACAAAACATATATAAAAGAAGATATGTACCAAAAATATGAGCTCCGGATCAAAAGGAGTACTCCAAGTGGCGAATATGTATCCTATACCGGAGGACCACCAAAACAAACGTACGGTACTGCGGGCATGAAACACGGCCCCGAAGAAAGGGGTCGATGCGAAATATGTCGAGTATGTAAAAAGCATAGAGTACGAGAAATCCAAACCATAGCGACATAAAAGGGTACGAAGTAAATACCGGACCGTATATCAAAGTACGTGCGAAAGCATATGTATAAGTAATGCAAATCAAAATCATGCATAAGGCTCGAACGTGATCACCACTCCGACCGCTGGTGCCCAACACGGCATAACTCCGAGAAGGTTTCAAATCTCCGTACAACCCCGAACATAACACATCATCGCAACATATCATAAGCCATATCACAAAGCATAACTCCATAAACGGAACCCGGCCACATGGCGAGGTCTCGGGAACCGTAACACATCATCTTGCCGAATATATCATAGTGCGCACGATCAAAACCGGCCGGGATCCGGCGAACGATATCATAGTAGTAGGCACGAGCGAGTAGTGCGGAAACCATATGCAAATAAATAAATAAATTTCTTTCAAACTCGATAGCCAAATATTTTTACGAGACATCGAAGGCTCAAAATAAGATTCGGGTCAATTGGAATTAATATAAGAGAGTTACAAACTTTCGAAGTACGGAATCTTCTGAAAATATTTCATAAGTCATACTTAGAAATTCGAGTACCATTTATATTAAGAAGCTTTCAAATAACATTATGGAGCACTTCAAACGGAGCTTTAGAATCATATGGACATATCCAAAATATACATATCCAAACTTAGGCCATATCAAATATTTTTCGGACATCATTGTGGATCACGTATTCATACTAGGAAACTTGTGGATAACATTATGGATCAAATCAAATGGGGACTTAAGACCATATTTTCATATCGAAATATTCATCAAAGGCTTTAGTCTTCTCGTTTTCTTTCGAACAACATCCGGAACATAACAAATAGAATCTTTGAACATCATAAATTATGTATCCGGCCATATGGAATAGCTCATGGAGGTCAAAGATGTTAGCATCCTAGTGGCTCTAAGAATAGGATTTTCTTTAGAGTCATACATATACGTCATTTTATTCGTTCCATAAAGGTCATGCCAAAAGAAAGGAAGGTTAGGCTTTACATACCTCGCTCGCTCGCTAAACAAATTCCGACTCAAATCTCGAGCTCCCCAAGATCTACAATAACGTCATTAATTACCAAACGTTAGCTACAAGTACTTAGAAATTCAATCCTAACTAGCACTTGTCTACAGAAATTTCGGCAGCATCTCTACTGTAAATTCAGCATCCCCGAGAATTTAACTCGGCCAAATTTATCAACAACCATACCAACAATCATTTCAACAATACCAACAATTGATTTGAAACATATTCTAACATTAATAACCCGCACAACATTCAAAACATCCAACCAAGCTCTAATCCATCCGAAACTCTACAAATGCAACAAAACTACAACGACGCATTTTCTCCTTTCAATTTCACAAACTACAACAACAATGCACACTTTAGCAACTCCATTTCCACAATTTGGCTATGACCTAGATGAGTTTAAAAATATCTAGGAGAGAGAATTTCTTACCTTATATGTCAATAATTACTCTTTTTCCGCCTTCCTTCCACGTGAAGAAAAGCCGAATCCAATAACACGGCAAAACAAACAACGAGATCAAAGCGGTGCCCAACACCCGTATTTTGTTCTTGAGAAGAACTACACTTTGCTGCCTCAAATTGCAGTGCCATTGCTGCTATCAACATACGTTAATCCCTTCTAAGCCTATACGTGTATATATAAGAAGGACCCATGAAGTGAGTCATATACTAGCTTATCCAAGATGATGACAAGCAAGAAGCTACTAAAATGGGATTTTTGTGAGCAAGTAGTTCGTTGACTGGTGGGGAAATCCTTGAGAGGGTATATAGTGGGGTTTTCCCTAACTTAAGTTGAGAAGTAGCAAAATGCATATTATTTCCATACTAGCTAAAAACGTTGCTGGTGTAGTATGTATAGGTTCTCAAGAGGCAAGTGTATTCATCAAAGTAAAATAGTAGTTGTAGACTATTTAGTGGACCGTGGGGTCCACCCCCAACAATCATTTTCTTTGATATAATAATTCTTGCAGATTCAAATAGGTTGTACTAGTCACCAAGTATATTTTTACTCCATGCAACCACGTGTAAAGGTCTGCCACTTCAATCACTTATCCACTATTCTTTTAATGTATTGAATTGTCTCTCATGAATATCCATAATTCTAATGTTGCTGCTCAATGAAGTTCCACGTTGCTGCTCCATAATTCAAGGCACAACGTGTACGTGTACTTGTAGTGCTTGCAGCCCACTTAAATTATATCCATTAATTTCCAGTCTTCCACTATAATTCCTCTTCATCAAATGCACGCATAATTAATTTAACGCCAATTTCTTAAATAAATCATTTTGATACACTTCATATGCTCATTATCATAATCATGTAGTATAACATACTCCGTAAAGCCTCATTGCCTTACACATAAAATATTATTTTCCATCATCGTCGTCGCACTTTTTTTTTTCGTCTTAAATCATTTTGGGACTTCCTTGTATACACCGAGCTCTTGATTTCCATCCTTGGATATGATCGAATTCTCCGGCTCGAGTAAATTTTGCTCATATTGGACGATTAAATTTTTCCTAGTCCAAAAATACGGCATATTATGGCTTGGACCGTATTTCATCAAATAAATTTTGATCCTCGACAAAACTTATTTTCTTAGATTTGTTTAACTTCAAATCCTTACGGTACATGTGTACCATCACTTTAATCACCTATAAGCTTGGGGGATAACCTCGTGTCCGTTACTAATATCATTTAACTCGCACGCTTTCCGACGTACGAAAATACGGGATGTAACAACCAACATCACATACTTCATGAATTTCATGGATTTCTTCATTCTACAATACTCAACCACGTGCACAAACATCCATAACATCAAAAGGGAATGGATTCTTACCTTTTTTTCTTTTATCTTCCTTCTTGGATAGGACTTGCAACTCACAAGAATATGTGGTTTCTTGCTCCAATGACTACTCCACTTTCTAAGAAACCTTTAATTAGTAGAAAATAATTTTTTGAAGAAAATTTTCTCAAGGTTCTTGTTGAACCTTGCTATGGCCGAATGGCCTTGTTGTTGGTTCTCTCTTTTTTTTTTTTTTTTCTCTCTTTGTTTCTCTCTTGTCTTCCACTCTCTTGAACTTAAAAGATGACCACTCACCTATATATATAATTATATGATCATGTGAGGGGCACGTACCTCTCTACAGAATTTTCTTTTCTTTTCCTCTTTCTTTTATTTTCTAGAATTTCCTTACTTGGTCAAGAAGGCCAAAGTGTCTTCTTTGTACACTTTAGTCCTCTATATTTACACTTTGCCCTTTTTCTTTCTTTCTCTAGAACTTTCTTCCTTTTCTTTAAAATTTGCAAAGAAGACCAAATTCCTTCTTATGCAAGTTTTGGCCCCCAAGAATTTTCTTGAACTTTTATAAAATTACCATTTTGCCCTTGACTTCCACAATATTACCATGGTGCCACTTTGCGAATTTCCTTTTCGCCCTCAACCTTTCTCAATATTCCCACAATACCAATATTCATAAATAATATTCCTAATAACTCGGACATTAAAATTATTTTAGAACATAGTCTTGACCTTAATTTCTCACCATTGTCTCGCTATGTCCGAACGTACGAAATACGGGCTATAACACAACACGCCACGCATGACAATTTTAGGAATCTATGACACATAAGGCTTGATTTGACAATACAATGCTGCATTATTTGACCATTTTAATATGACTCTCACTTGTATTGCGCACCATTTTGATGCGCAATGTAAGTGTTGATTTAATGACACGCCATGCATGACAATTTCAGGAATCTATGACACATAAAGGCTTGATTTGACAAAACAATGCTACATTATTTGGCCGTTTTTAATATGACTCTAACTTGTATTGTGCACCATTGTAATGTGTAATGTAAGTGTTGATTTGACAACACGCCACGCATGACAATTTCGAGAATCTATGACACATAAATGCTTGATTTGATGATACAATGCTACGTTATTTGACCATTTTAATATGACTCTCACTTGTATTGCGCATCATTTTAATGCGCAATGTAAGTGTTGATTTGACAACACGCCACGCATGATAATTTCAGGAATTTATGACACATAAAGGCTTGATTTTATAATACAATGCTACATTATTTGACCGTTTTAATATGACTATCACTTGTATTGCGCATCATTTTAATGCGCAATGTAAGTGTTGATTTGACAACATGCCACGCATGACAATTTCAGGAATCTATGGCACATAAATGCTTGATTTGACAATACAATGCTGCGTTATTGGACCATTTTAATATGACTCTCACTTGTATTGCGCACCATTTTAATGCGTAATGTAAGTGTTGATTTGACAACACGCCACGCATGACAATTTCAGTAATCTATGACACATAAATGCTTGATTTGATAATACAATGCTACGTTATTTGACCATTTTAATATGACTCTCACTTGTATTGCGCATCATTTTAATGGGTAATGTAATTGTTAATTTGACAACACGCCACGCATGACAATTTCGAGAATCTATGACACATAAAGGCTTGATTTGACAAAATAATGCTACATTATTTGACCGTTTTAATATGACTCTAACTTGTATTGCGCACCATTTTAATGTGTAATGTAAGTGTCGATTTGACAACACGCCACATATGACAATTTCAGGAATCTATGACACATAAATGCTTGATTTGATAATACAATGCTACGTTATTTGACCATTTTAATATGACTCTCACTTGTATTGCGCACCATTTTAAAGCACAATGTAAGTGTTGATTTGACAACACGCCATGCATGACAATTTCAGGAATATATGACACATAAACACTTGATTTGACAATACAATGCTACGTTATTTGACCGTTTTAATATGACTCTCACTTGTATTGTGCACCATTTTAATGCGTAATCTAAGTGTTGATTTGACAACACGCCACGCATGACAATTTTAGAAATCTATGACACATAAAGGCTTGATTTGACAATACAATGCAACATTATTTGACCATTTTAATATGACTCTCACTTGTATTGTGCACCATTTTAATGCGCAATGTAAGTGTTGATTTGACAACACGCCATGCATGATAATTTCAGGAATCTATGAGACATAAAGCCTTGATTTGACAAAATAATGCTACATTATTTGACCGTTTTAATATGACTCTAACTTGTATTGCGCACCATTTTAATGTGTAATGTAAGTGTTGATTTGACAACACGCCACGCATGACAATTTCAGGAATCTATGACACATAAATGCTTGATTTGATAATACAATGCTACATTATTTCCGATTTAATACGGGCACCGACCCTTACTAGGGCCGAGCGAACCCGCAAACTCTCGTAATCCATGTAACCATTGACAAAACAAAACATACGCCGCATGAAAATTTTTCATAAAACAAACATGCCTTTCGTCTTTTTTTCAAACCAAATAAAATGCTACATTATTTGACCGTTTTAACATAAAGCATAACGTTATTCGTACTTATATACGTTTGAAACACAGTCGGTAGCATAATGCATACAAACACACCATTCTCAAAAAGCCATTACAAAACGGACCGACATATCATACACTAATGTTTATCGCAAAGTCTCTACTAACATCTCGGATACCATACAAGCACTTGGACTCGGCGACCGAGGAAGTGGAAATTCGCCAATGGGGCATCTTCTCGCTAACATCACCTACTCATCCGTGGGTTGCGTGGCATGAAAGAAAGTCGAGGGGGTCAAAATGGAATATTCACCGAGCATGTAAAGCATAGCATACATCAAACGAGGTCTTAACCGAAGAAAGGAAATAGACAAAGTGAAGTCGTAACAACCCAATTACCCAAGTACTTACATCCACACACACAAATTATACATACTCATACCGAACACATCATAAAAAAGACGAAATAGCATTAACCGATGTGGAATTTGCCTAAACCAATGTGGAAAAAATTGGGTTTGCCCCACCATGTGAATATATATATATTATCATACATCATCACATATCAAATGCGGCCCATAGGAAATTCTAGAGAACGTGAGTCGCCACCCTATCTCGCGCCACAAAGAAAGGAAAAAAAAAGTTTCAAATCTCCGTATCCCCGAACACAACACATCATCACAACACATCATAAGCCATATCAAAAGATAACTCCATAAACGGAACCCGGCCCATGGCGAGGTCTCCGGAAGGGTTGTAAACAAGGATAACACCGAAGTTTATCATAGTGCGCACGATTATATACCGGGATCCGGTGAAAGAGGTAACAAAGAGGCGCATCACCGTAAGTGACCACACGCATATCGACATCATCACGGACCATGTTGTTACGTATCAAAATCATGGGCATAAAATCCTTATTTCAAACTCAACCGATAAATAAGTAATCATACTCGGGGGTCGGAAAGATAGTCATATTGGTTCTTTTTCAAAAATAGGTCATTATAACCAACATAGAAAAGTCGCGGGACCCACGGACGAGCGTCAACCCAATCCGGGCCCGCCTATAAGAATCAAGTCCTTACTCGTCATAAAATGTGTTTGCGAAGGAGATCAAGGCGATCCGATCTCTTTCTTGAAAGTTACGGTCGTTCGTAGTTTCGAACTCGTTGAACAAATCTCTTTTGAAAAACAAAATTCTTTTGAAAACAAAACTCTTTTGAAAACCTTAAAAAATTTAATCATACAAAAGATATAAGAATCATAACTCAACCGCATTAAGGATACGAATATCAAGAGGCGAATGAGAATCGTTTACGAGCTCAAAGCAAGGAATACCGTTCATGAAAGTTCCGAACATTTTTAGATGTAAGATCCTTTCAAAGTAAAACCGTTTGCACAACTTTTCAAACTCAATCATATCAAAGACATACGAACCACAACCTAACCATACTAAGGATGGACATCAAAAGCAAATACGAATCACAAACATACTCGAAACCTAAGAATGGAGTTACCCGAGGTACAAATCATGTCATACCTTAATCGTCTAAGACATAAAAAGAAAAGAAGGGTAAGCTTCACACATATTGGTTTGCTTCCTAAGCTAGTCCAAACGTAAGTCTTGTCTTCTCAAAATCTACAACAACATCAATAGGCATCGAACATTAACCATGCAGCGTCAAAGAATTCAATTCCAAGCCATTACTTTTATTTAGTAAATTTGGGCTTAATCCCTATAAATGCAACAACCCTAGATTTCAACTTGGGCCAAATTCATCAACAACAATACCAACAAACATTCTAACAACATCAACCATTTATTCAAAACGCACTTTATCATCAACAATTTGGCAAATGCGACGACATTCCAATTACGTTCAAACCAACATATATAATCAATTCAATATCATTGCTCAGCGTTCAAATACCAACTCAAAACCATTCAAACATGATTCAATAACATTTCCAACAATCCACAAAAATATTCAAACAATCCAAATAATATGCCATAGAACCCGAAACCTTCCCAACTCTCATGAGCAACCATAACATATTTCTTCCTTCTAAATTCATAAACTTCACCAACAATCCGCACGTTAGCAATATCATTATCATAACTTCAAGAAAACACATTAGGACCAAATTGGCTCCAAAAAACAACACACAATTATAGCTTCAACTTGGATCATTAAAACTTCATTTTTCTTCACATAATCCACAACACAACAACCAAATTACACTAAATAAAATTAATTATTCACTTCCTACACAACACAACACACACGGCCCAATCCAACATACACGGCCAAACATTAACTCCAATATTTTATGAGTTCCATTCATTTCTACACGTCATAACAATACACAAACGTGCTAACTACAATTACTTCACCATTCTTCCAACACACATCCATTGCCACACACATATAACTTCTACATGCACAATTTCATGAACTTCATTTATTTCCACATACCACAACATGTACAAACCATCCATAACACATGAAAGATGAAATTAAACCTTACCTTCACTTGGTTCTTCACTGGCTAAGGCTTGAAAACTTCAAGAACAACATCTACTTGCCTCAACAATCATCCCATGTTAATAAGGACCTTATTGGTAGGAATGCTAGGAAAATATATATATTTGGAGGAGAATTTTTGGTCTTCCATTTGCTCCCCCCTTGCTGAATTTTCCGGAAATTTTTGGAAGTTTTGGATGAAAAATGAGATTTTTAACCCTTAAAATTCGTAAATATATATGTATATAAGTGTGTGCATTGTGTTGAAATCATTTTGTTTCTCGCGTCGGCAGTTCGGCTATGTATATATATATTCTCTACTATGATGTCCTATCAATGAATATATGTTGCATTACAAACTAGACTCGACGAACTTCATTTTAGGACTTTGAACCACCTTAAAACTCCACATATACTATGAGATATGCGCCTCAAAGTTAACTAAATCCGTCCGCGTTGCTCAAATTTTCGTCGAACTTATTTTCTTCAATTTGCTCAATCCCGAAATATTCCGAAATTCTCCATACATGATATTTATCACTTATTACACTAATAATAATGGCAATGTTCCCGTGTTTCAAAATATTCTTTCCCGATTACGACTTACGAGATCGTAATATATATATTTCTTCGTTGTTACGTACTTTATATGCCTTTCAAAACATCCCATACTACGATGAGGTACATATCAAACTCATGCTCTGAAAACGCGGGGTATAACAAATACAATGCTACGTTATTTGACCATTTTAATATGACTCTCACTTGTATTGCGCATTATTTTAATGCGTATTGTAAGTGTTGATTTGACAACATGCCACGCATTATTATTTCGATTCATGTCACATAAAGGGTTGATTTGACAATACAATGCTACGTTATTTAACCGTTTTAATATGACTCTCACTTGTGCGCGACCATTTTAATGCGTAATGTAAGTGTTGATTTGACAACACGCCACGCATGACAATTTTAGGAATCTATGACACATAAAGGCTTGATTTGACAATACAATGCTACATTATTTGACCATTATTAAATGACTCTCACTTGTATTGCTAACCATTTTAATGCGCAATGTAAGTGTTGATTTGACAACACGCCATGCATGACAATTTCAGGAATCTATGACACATAAAGGCTTGATTTGACAAAACAATGCTACATTATTTGACCGTTTTAATATGACTCTAACTTGTATTGCGCACCATTTTAATGTGTAATGTAAGTGTTGATTTGACAACACACCACGCACGACAATTTCAGAAATCTATGACACATAAATGCTTGATTTTATAATAAAATGCTACATTATATGACCATTTTAATATGACTCTCACTTGTATTGCGCATCATTTTAATGCGCAATGTAAGTGTTAATTTGACAACACGCCACGCATGACAATTTCAGGAATCTATGACACATAAAGGCTTGATTTTATAATAAAATGCTACATTATTTGACCGTTTTAATATGACTCTCACTTGTATAGCGCGTCATTTTAATGCGCAATGTAAGTGTTGATTTGACAATATGCCACGCATGACAATTTCAGGAATCTATGGCACATAAATGGTTGATTTGACAATACAATGCTACGTTATTTGACCGTTTTAATATGACTCTCACTTGTATTGCGCACCATTTTAATGTGTAATGTAAGTGTTGATTTGACAACACGCCACATATGACTGGGAGAATCTATGACACATAAATGCTTGATTTGATAATACAATGCTACGTTATTTGACCATTTTAATATGACTCTCACTTGTATTGCGCATCATTTTAATGCGCAATATAAGTGTTAATTTGACAACACGCCACGCATGACAATTTTTCAGAATCTATGACACATAAAGGCTTGATTTGACAAAATAATGCTACATTATTTGACCGTTTTAATATGACTCTAACTTGTATTGCGCACCATTTGAATGTGTAATGTAAGTGTCGATTTGACAACACGCCACATATGACAATTTCAGGAATCTATGACACATAAATGCTTGATTTGATAATACAATGCTACGTTATTTGACAATTTTAATATGACTCTCACTTGTATTGCGCACCATTTTAAAGCACAATGTAAGTGTTGATTTGACAACACGCCACGCATGACAATTTCAGGAATCTATGACACATAAAGGCTTGATTTTATGATACAATGCTACATTATTTGACCATTTTAATATGACTCTCACTTGTATTGCGCAGCATTTTAATGCGCAATGTAAGTGTTGATTTGATAACATGCCACGCATGATAATTTCAGCAATCTATGGCACATAAATGCTTGATTTGATAATACAATGCTATGTTATTTGACCATTTTAATATGAATCTCACTTGTATTGCGCATCATTTGAATGCGCAATATAAGTGTTGATTTGACAACACGCCACGCATGACAATTTTAGGAATCTATGACACATAAAGGCTTGATTTTATAATACAATGCTACATTATTTGACCGTTTTAATATGACCCTCACTTGTATTAAAGCATTTTAATGCGCAATGTAAGTGTTGATTTGACAACATGCCACGCATGATAATTTCAGGAATCTATGGCACATAAAAGCTTGATTTGACAATACAATGCGACGTTATTTGACTGTTTTAATATGACTCTCACTTGTATTTTGCACCATTTTAATGCGTAATGTAAGTGTTGATTTGACAACACGCCACGCATGACAATTTTAGGAATCTATGACACATAAAGGCTTGATTTGACAATACAATGCTACATTATTTGACCATTTTAATATGACTCTCACTTGTATTGCGCACCATTTTGATGCGCAAGTAAGTGTTGATTTGACAAAGACGCCATGCATGACAATTTCGGGAATCTATGACACATAAAGGCTTGATTTGACAAAACAATGCTACATTATTTGACCGTTTTAATATGATTCTAACTTGTATTGCGCACCATTGTAATGTAATGTAAGTGTTGATTTGACAACACGCTCACACAATTTGACACCAGAATCTATGACACATAAATGCTTGATTTGATAATACAATGCTACGTTATTTGACCATTTTAATATGACTCTCACTTGTATTGCGCATCATTTTAATGCGCAATGTAAGTGTTAATTTGACAACACGCCACGCGTGACAATTTCAGGAATCTATGACACATAAAGGCTTGATTTTATAATACAAAGCTACATTATTTGACCGTTTTAATATGACTATCACTTGTGTTGCGCATCATTTTAATGCGCGATGTAAGTGTTGATTTGACAACATGCCACGCATGTGATTTACCGAATCTATGGCACATAAATGCTTGATTTGACAATACAATGCTACGTTATTCGACCGTTTAATATGACTCACTTGTATTGCGCACCATTTTAATGCGTAATGTAAGTGTTGATTTGACAACACGCCACGCGATGACAATTTCTCGAATCTATGACACATAAATGTGATTTGATAATACAATGCTACGTTATTTGACCATTTTAATATGACTCTCACTTGTATTGCGTGTCACACCCCGACCTTACTAGGGTGTGATGGGCACCCGACACGTCAGGCCGAGCGAACCCACAGACTCTTATTACGCACATAATTTTTTTCAAATCTCTAAACTGAATAAACATGAAATGCATAATAAAGCTTATAAATCTGACAAAGTCTGTAATTATACAAGATTTACTACATAACACAAGTCGACATCTCATTTGCAGTGGAGCGATGCATCGACATATCATACCACGACGCGTCTGCGCAAAGTCTCTAACACAGTCCGGAAGTCATAACAGACAAACTCCGACTCGGCAGCACTCCGGGAAAATGGAGCTTGCCATCTCTGCTGGAACATCTTCTATAATGACGGCTAAACTCGTATCCGTGTCACGACCCAACCCCGTAGGCGCGACTAGTACCTAGTTGAGCACTGCCACGTAACTTATCCTAAACTAGCAAAATAATAAAAATGAGCGAGTAAATAATAATTTAGTGGTCAAAAGTATATGACGCACGAAGGCCGATAAGGCCGTTACACACATAGATAAGCCGTAATCGTACGCAAAACTCACGAGCATGTACGGATCCCACACCACGTATCTCTGACCTCTACGAACAAAAACATAATCATATGACGGGACAGGGCCCCCGTCGTACCCAGAATGAATATGTACATAAACAACAGAAGAGTTTATACCAAAATACGGGCTCCGGACAAAGGAGCACTCCAAACAGCTGAGCAGATAACCTAGGCAGCGAATCAGCAAATCAAACGTCTGTACCTGCGTGGCACGAAACGCAGCCCCCGAAGAAAGGGGGTCAGTACGGAAAATGTACTGAATATGTAAAGCAGAGACTGTACAAAATAATATTAAAAATCAGAACAGAAAGTGCGGAGAATGAACAAAGTACATAGGAAATCAAAATGCAAACAAAAGTCAAAATGAGAGCAAAAAACATAGCCAAAACCGCCCCGCCGGGACTCGGGCAAAGAAGGGCGC
>NW_026716486.1:0-17318 GCF_029784015.1 Lycium ferocissimum
GGGCCCTTCTGCGATTCGCTGTTCAACATGCGAGTGTATGGCACATAACGTCGTGACGAACGATCCTTTGCTTCGGTACTTGTTGTGAAGGATTTGCGATCCCGTATATGGGCCGACGGGTCCTTCTCGAAACTAATTCGACACTTCATCGATTCGGTACCGTAATCCTTTCCACCCGTTTACTCGATTACGACGCGTGAATGAAAATTTGTCGGGGTGTGACAATAAGAGCCTCCGGTACATCTTTAAGCAGAAGGAGCTGAACTTGCGGCAGAGGAGGTGGTTAGAGTTGCTAAAAGATTATGATGTTGATATTCTCTACCACCGAGGGAAAGCAATGTTGTGGCGGATGCACTCGGCTTGGTAATTCTATGGGCGGCCTAGCGGACGTGCCATCGGAGAGGAAGGAAATGATTCGCGAGATCCATCGGTTGGCTAGTCTTGGAGTTCGTTTGGCTGATTACCGGAGATGTTGGGGTTTGGTCGGTATTCTTTGAATCCTCTATTACGAGAAGAGATTAAGCGGCGTCGATATGAGGTTTTGATACGGCACGTACGGAGACACAACCCTTGAGAAGGAAAGACCCGTTCGAGCTTACATGGAGTGGACATTATTACACGGGGCAAATTATGTGTGCGATGTTGCGGGGCTGCGGCGACGAGGTTATGGGCGAGGCACATTATGCCGTTGATACATTCACCTAGGGTCGACGAAGATGTATCATGATCTCGAGATGCTTATATTGGTGGGATGGTATGAAAAGAGACATAGCGAGGAGTTCGTCGCTCGGTGCCCAAATTGCCCGGCCCAGGTTAAGATCGAGCACCGAAGCCGGTGGATTATTAACGGGAGATGGAGATACGATGTCGTGGAAGTGGGAAATCATTAATATTGACTTTATTACAAGTTTACCTCGCACTCCACGGAGGTATGATTCCATTTGGGTTATTGTTGATCGGTTGACAAAATCAGCCCATTTTCTTCCGGTCCGGACTACGTATTCAGCCGAGGATTATGCCAGATTATATATTAAGGAGATTGTGAGGCTTCACGGAGTTCCCATATACGACGTATCTCCGACGAGGTGTCCGATTTACGGCCCTAATTTGGAGATCATTTTCGGGAAGGATTGGGGACCGGGTGAGTCTCGGTCTGACATTTCATCCTCGGTCGATGGACGGACGGCACTATTCGGACGGCGGAAGATATGTTGCGGGCCTGTGTTATTGAATTCAGGGGTAGCTGGGATGATCATTTGTCGCTTGTTGAATTTGCTTATAATAATAGCTACCACTCCAGTATTCAGATGGCACCGTACGAGGCGTTGTATGGTAGAAAGTGTAGGTCACCGATCGGTTAGTTTGATGTTGGGGAGGCGAGTTGATTGGCCCCCGGATATGATGCTAGCGAGCTGGTGGATAAGGTGAAACTCGTTCGGGAGCGATTGTTAGCGACTCGAGTCGACGAAATGATATGCGGATAATCGCCGTCGACATTTAGAGTTTCGAATTGGTGATTGGGTATTCTGAAAGTGTGTCACCTATGAAAGGTGTTATGAGATTCGGCAAGAAAAGGGAAGCTCGATCCGAGATATATTGGGCCTTATCGGATCGTTCGTAAAATAGGTAAGGTTGCCTACGAGTTAGATACGCCCGGATGATTTGGAGCGATACACCGGTATTCCATGTTTCTATGCTTCGTAAATGTATTGGTGACCCTTCCGGATATTTCCTGTAGACGATATCCGAGGTCACGGAAGGAGCTATCTTATGAGGAGCGACTCTATAGCCATATTGGATCGTCAGGTAAGAAAGTTGCGGAATAAAGATGTGGCTTCTGTTAAAGTGCTATGGCGAAACAATAATCGGGAAGAAATGACCTGGGAAGCTGAGGAGCAGATGAAGAAGAAGTATCCTCACTTGTTTTCAGAGCCTACAGGTAATCTAAATCCCTTACTTGACTTTGTGCTTGATAAATGAATTGTTGTGATAGTTGAAAAAGAAACTCCCCCGAGCGCTTATAAGATCCATAAGGTTAATCTAACATTCGAGGACGAATGTTCTAAAGGGGGGGAGGATGTTATATCCCGTATTTTTTACATTGGGACAATCCGGTTTAACTGTGATAAGTTAGGGACAAAACCATTATGGGATGCAAAGTCGGGACTTTTGACCTTCGATTTTATTCTAAGACATAAGTTGTTCATGAATTTGTTGGCTGGAACAATTAGAAAAATTTGAGACCAAAATTGGAATTTATGGAAGTTGAAAATCATGCATTTTCCCTTGTTGTGGCCGTGTGGTGTGGGAGTTGGCCCACACAATTTGTGGACAATTTTAATTGGTCCAACACATGTGTGGGCCAAGGACACTTGTGCCATTCATATACTAGCTCAAAAGATGATCAAGTAGTCATCTTTATTCATTTACAATACTTAGAAAAAAAGAGCAAGAAGTTGAAGAACAACTCCAACCTCTCGGCCAAGAGGGAGAAAAACAAACTTCAATTAAAGCCATCCCAAAATTATTTCCTTGATGTAAACCCACTAATTTGAGGTCCCTAAGTAACGTGGAAGTGTTGTTCGGGTCATCAAACCATCCGTTTCATCAATCGCAAACCCTAGCCTAGTTGTGAAGTTGAAGGGAAAAGGTAAGATTTAATCTTGTTTTATGTGTTATGAATGGTGTATGCATGTTGTAGTATGCTAAAATGGATGGAAATCATGAAATATGGTATGTTGGAAGTGAGCCGTGTGCATGGTGTGTTAGCCGTGTGATGTGTGTGTTGTGTTTAAGTGATGAGTTAAGTTCTATGTAGCATGTTAATTGTTGTAGTGTGAAGAGAAGAATGAGAATCATCAACATATGTGTATGTGTAGTGTTGGCCGAATATGGGTCATATTATATGGCAATGAATGAATTAATTCTATTTGGAATTTTGAATGTTGTCATTGTGAATTCTATGTTGGAAATGAGAGTTTAATGACCCAAGATTGATGTTGTAATTGTATGGGCTGATTTGGAGAATTATTGTGCATTCGACGTAATTTGTATATTTATGAGAATGACATTGTTAGAGGGTGAATTGTTGGTGCGGAATCATGATTTGGAAATGAGGAATGTGTTATAGTTGAGGTTCTCGGGTTTGGGGGTACATTTTTTCGGGTAAATTGGAGCAATTGTTAGATTGTTGGAAATGTTGTATGAATTGTTTGAAATGTCCTTGAGTATTGTTGGTATGGGTTCGGGTTAGTATTTGAATGTATGAGCATTGATGTTGGCTTGAATGTAAAAGCGTCTCGAATTGAATATAATGAATGTTGTTGAATGATATAAAAGAGGGTTATTAATGTTATATTGCCTTTCGGATTGATTATTGATGTTGCTAGGTTGGTTGTTTTTGTTGATTTGGCCGAGTTAAATTCTCGGGGTTGGTCTATTTACAGGGGAAGTGCTGCCCAAAATTCTATAAAATTAAGTGCTAGTTTGGGATTTAATGCCTAAATGCCTATGGCTAATGTTTGTCATATTATGACGTATTTGTAGACCTTGGGGAGCCGAGGCGTAGGTTGGGATTAGCTTGAGTTTGGATTAGCTTTGAGAGCGGACGAGGTATGTAAAGCTCAATCCTTTCTTCTTTTGGCATGCCTTAGTTACAAATAGGCTACGACACGAGCCTCGAGGAAATTCGATTCTCGCAATCCGAGCATGTTTATGACTCTTATTCGTTTCTTGGAATTCGTATGTTGATATGATGAAATATTGGCCTTTACGTCTTTGAAATATTTGATTTTCAACTTTTGCATAAAGAGTTTGGCTTTTAAAGAGTTCGTAACTACGAACGCCAAGTATCTTTCACGAAAGGCTCGGATTGCCTCGATATGATCGTAGGTGATTGTATGGCATATGATAAGTATGTTTTTCATAGGCGGGCCCGACTCGGGTCGACACCGTCCCGTGGGTCCGCGACTCTTCTTTTGTAATCTGACGACTTTTGAAAGAATTTGATTTGGTTATTATTCCGATTTCTAAGTATGGCGATTTTACTTATCATTTGAGTCTATGATAATGATTTTATGCATATGGTTACTGCGACTCCGTTCGTGCGTTACGTATATCTTTCGCGAGTCCGGCCGGATTACATTGTCGTGCGCACTCTGTGATACTCGGTGTTATCTTGTGTTTATAGTTCACCGAGCCCCTCGCTTGAGGGCCGGGTTCCACTTATATTTGGTGTTCGTTTGTGTATGGCGTATCTTTGTGTTATGATGTGTGACGGGGATACGGAGATTTGAAACCTTCTGGTGTTATGCTGTGTTATGGCGCTATCGACGGGCGGGCGACCATATTTCCTGAGCCCTATGCATGATTTGTATTTTGAAAGTAAACATTTGATATTTTTGAAATACATTTACTTTCTGTACTTCTGTTCGAGTATGATTCAGATTTGTTTACTATACCCTCTGCTTTACATACTCAGTACATATTTCGTACATACCCCCTTTCTTCGGGGGCTGCGTTTCATGCCGCGAATGTACGGACGCACGGTTGGTGATCCGCCGGTCTAGGACACCCCTTCTTTGTTTGGAGTTCTCCCTTTTATTAGGAGCTCACATTTTGGTATACACTCGTCCGTTGCATATGTATATATTTGTTCGGGAGTACGGCGGGGCCTGTCTCGCCATATGATTACGCTTGTACATGTTTAAGTACGTAGACGTGTATGTGGGTTATGCCCATTACGTACGATTGTGTTTGTATGTTATATGTTAGAGCGATCACATTCGCCGTGGCAGCCTCGTCGGCTTGCATTTGTATATGTTTTGGGCCGTTGCGCCATTTGATAGCCTTGCCGGCTTTTGATATATACACGGTTGTGTTTGAGATGCGTTTGCGACAGTTTGATATAATCTGAGACAGTGTTTGATATTTGCGTCCGTATAAGCTATTTGTATATGATTCGGACTAATGATTGGGTTTGGGTGCCCAGCTCGGGCACTAGTCACGGCCTACGGGGTTGGGTCGTGACATTCCCACGACTCATCCTTTCATTAAATTATCTCATATTGTCTCGTAGTTCTCTTAATTACTTGTTTGCATCACAGTCATGCATCATAGTCCTGCTAATGTTCTACCGGCTCTCATTCTTATCATGAAATCTTCACGAAATACACCCCTGTCCTTCTTCTTTCGACGAGTCCTTACCTTCCTTTATGATACTACAGCTTGTTCATACTTATGCATATCTCCCGTACATCATCCTATTTCCTTTATGTCCGAACTTTTGTACTCCTTATCAAGACTCTTATCCCATGTTACTCATGCTTTGCCTCTTGGCCGGACTTGTTAACTTATTATCCTTCCGTTTGTCCTTAATGATTACCCGACTTTCTTTAACCAATCCTTTAGTATCAGTACAATCTTCTTACTTTTTGCCCTCAGGGCCGCTCTTGGCTTCCTTTGCTCATAAGTACTCTTCTCCACTTGCTCTTCTATAGTGTTGGCCCTGATGTTCGTAGAATATTCTATTAGAAGCACAAATCCTTTCTATTTCTAAAACCATCCTTTGGGGGAGGAGTAGGTTTTCCCTTTTTTTTTTAGGCAACGCGTCCGTATGGCTTCATATTCATCCCTTCGGACGTCCCTCAATAGTCAGTAATCTCTTAACATTTTCACAAAACTTGCTTATCCCCATTTGTCAAGTTCTATTTCTGGAGCCTCTGCATTCGTCTTTTATTCCATATCGCCATACTCTATCCTTTCCGCATACTTACTTTAGAGATTCATCTGAATGGCCCTTGCCTCTACCGTCGTCCTAAACCTTTTCTTGGAAGCTTTACTTGATCCTTACTAGCAACATACTTCCCTTGGTTACGCTTCTCTTTTTCTCATGACATCATAATCCTCTTATTCTTACGTACATAGGTTCTTCTTCTCCCCAACACCATTGCACCATGATCATCCGACTTTAGTCTTCAGGGAAAACATTATCAACCTGCCCTATAGCACTTGCTACTTAAACTTCAATACCCAGTTCAATCAATACCTTTAGCATATCATAATATCGGTCATCAAGGCACGCATACTAGTTAATGCGATCACACATGAGTTACCATGTACATCATTTACTAGTACCTTACTCACGAAGTACTTCCAATGCTATTTAAAATTGCCCTGAATCTGTAGCTTTAATACATCTTCTCTCTCCTCTTAGCTAGCCCGTTTCATTTCTCACGATCATTTAAAATTCTAACTGTAAGTCCCATATGCTTCTAATTTCCTTCGGCTATTCTAACTCCTCATATTCCTCATATGTCTGAGTCTGTAGGACTTCTTAGCACATGTCCTAAGTCCTTGATTATGAAATTCTAGCAATATGAACTTAATAACTAATCCCCCACTCGAATACCTACTCTCCTTTCCTTTTTATTCATAAGCCGACATCGGTCTTACTTTCTTATTTTCAAGTAACCTTCACCACCTCCGTCTGAAAAAAAAAATCAAGGTACCCCTACTTATAAGAATCACATTTGTCTTGCTACCCCACCTTTTATCATATGTCCTAAGAAAACACTTTGAAGCTCTAATGGGAAATACAGATAAAACTCTGTACGGCATTTCCCTCAAAATCAGAAAGGTCCCTTACTCTCCTGGTTGGATAAATGCTATTATAACCTCAGGAACTCTCAATATCTAATTTTTTTTTTTCCATAACCACAAGCCAACACATGCGACTACTTTTCATTCCCAGTCCCGGTGTTCCTAGTGTTAGCAAAAGCGTCTCAGTCGCAACCACCTATAAATACTCTAGTTATCTAGTCCTTTAGAATTCCCATCCGTCGACTACTAAGTAATATCCTATAATAATTGCACGTAACATAATAAATTTCAATAAAAACCCATATACCTGTAGCCGGATTGTTTTGATCTTGGTTTGGAGGGCTGTAAAGTGAAATATCTCTTTCATCTTTCTCCCACCATATGCTTGTCTGACCCTCCTCATTTCCGCCATCAGAGTCTGAAGGATACGAATACTCCGGCAGCTCCTGATTAACTGAGGACCAAGATAGAGGGCTAGAATAATTGGTAACACTTACACTCGTGGCTGCTCTAACATAATGCTCCATCATAGAAGAAACTGGAGGGGCCAACTCTGGTGCAGCCTCAAGAGCCTCCTGCTCCACTGGCGTCTCATACGACCCCTCAGACGGGTCCGTCTCGTAACTATCTTCCGACGAATCCTTCTCCATAGAAGTCACAGGCTCTGGGGGGATCGTCTTGATGTCCTCAGAAGGATCTGTCTCAATAGAGTAGCTAAGACTCCTCCTACTCTGACCTGACACCCGTGGTCCAGAGTCCATCCTGGGGGCCTTCCTTGTACCCTCACTATCGGAAGCCGATCTCTTCATCTTGTCAACCTACACTTACCTACAAGGAAAGAGGGTCAGAAACAATCTTTTCTAGACTCTGGCTCTATCGCACGATCTTAGATAGAAAGAAAGGTCAATGATTTCTAAATGCCCCATAGCGTCCTGTTTATAAGTGTGGCGTGCTTCACACCCATAAACAAGACTCTCTGTTTGGACACGGTCTGTAGACAACTCGAGGACGAACTGCTCCAATACCTCTTTTGTCACGACCCAAACTGATGAACCGTGACGAGTGCCCGACCACTACTGACCAAGCACTCCTATACTCGCACTTGTATCTCACTGATTAACTAGGTGGCCCATACATAACTTATAACTGAGCCATACCATCTTTTGTGAAATTAATATAATAAACTTTGCATTGAAAACTCATAACCCATGCATATATATAAACAAACGTGATAAGGAAAACTATGCGGGCTGACTGGGTCGTACAACAAAATAAGAGCTGACATAGCTACAACGATACTTCCACTATACACAACTGCCAACAGACCTCTATGGAATATGAGCTGTACAGAAGATAGGACAAGGCCCTGTCGTACCCATATATCTACATGTCAAGATAGCATACAAAAAAGGGCTGCAGTTTCAAACCAAATGGAGCACGCGCATCATAGTGAGTGGAGTTCTACTCTGGACCGTCCGTCGACTACCTCGAACACCGTAGGCATGAACGCAGCGTCCACAAGAAAGGGCGTCAGTACGAACGGCGTACTGAGTATCTAAGGCATGAATAGTAACATAACAAGAGATACAGAATATAACATAAGATAAGATAACCTGTACATCTGACCGCCTCTTAAGGCGAACATCATGCATGCTTAGCCTTTTCACAAAAATATGTCTCATGTATATATAACTCAATAGTGCTGAGGAATGTGCAGCCCGATCCATATATATGTATTGTATTGCTGCGGAACGTGCAGCCCTATCCATATATCATATCATCAACATCTATGTATAGATTGTCGAGGAACGAACGGCCCGATCCATACCCACATATCCCTCATCTGGGCATCTCGCGTCCGGGATGACATCATAGTATACCAACTGATCAGGTGGTTATGCATATATAACGCCTCACCTTTCCCCATATCCTCTCTCTCTCTCTCTCTCTCTATATATATATATATATATATATTATATGATATATATATATATATATCATATAATATAAGTAGCATGCATGAGAGCTCAAGTAAAAGCTACAACTCTATCGGAGTGACGTAAGGTCGGTAACCTCCAATTATCTCTTGGAACAATCATCATTGCTTTATCTCACCTTGAAGGACCAAGTAACATAAGGTTGGATCAATAATAATGAATGAAATCAAGAAAATCTTGAAATAAACTCAATAATCCCGTAGTAGCGTCAAAACCATAAGGTTTGGAATTTCTAGACATCGGACCATTGTCATCATCATTATCGTCATAGAAAAAAATCATCTTTAGCATCACAAGAACCGTGTGAATCATGAACTTCTAGCTTTTTGGGAACAAGGATGTTATGGAAGACATGTATGGAATCATAACATAGAAATCATGCCTTTAGAAAGAAAGGGACTAGCCTTACATATCTTTCGGTGGCCTTGGCCACTCAAAGTTTATCCCTCCAAGCTCGTAAATCTACATATAAACCATTCATACTTTTGTTAGGGTCAATTTCATAAGCTCATCTTAAGCCTTCAATTTAATTACATTTAGAATCTGTCGAAATTTGGGCTGCATCTCCACGTTTTATATGCCTAGTCCAAAATCACAATCCAATAACCAACAACAACAACAACAATAGCAATACCAACATCAACAACAACATTATTAACTCCAATACGCTCCATAAAACATCCCACACGATGTTTTTCGCATTTCTCAACTAACCAACTTGTTGTAAGACTATTTAATAACTTTATCCGTAAATAAATCAAAATTAATACTAATAAGGAGAGATTCATACCTTATTCTTCGCTAGGCGCAATAACTTCAATATTCCCTTGGTCTCAAGCCAAGATTCACCGCAATGATACTTTGATCACAACTATACACTCCCGAACCACGAATTAGGAATTGCACCTGTTTTGCACTAAAATTTAGTTGACGGAGGTTAGGGGAATATTCCAGAGTATTTAGGAACTTTTGAGAGGTGTTTTATCGGAAAATAAAGGGGTAATCTCCCTTTTATACTTGTCTATAGTCAGTTTGCATCGACCTAGAAAGTACTCATCACGTTCGCGCTGGGTAGTGGCGCGTTCGCGTTGGGTTATTTGTCACCCTTCTGCGCATTCGCCCTATCTCCTGGAGCATTTGCGCAGACCAATTTCCTGGCCTGCCAGCCAGACTTGTAACATCCATATCTCCTCACTCCGATGCCGTATCAATGAACGGTTTGTTGCGTTGGAAACTAGACTTCATGAACTTCAATTTGGGCTTTTACTTCACTTCAAAACTCATCATATGCTAGAAGTTATTCCTTCCCTAAGTTGGCTTCTTGTCGGTCAAAGTAGCATTCCTCTTCCTCCAAAGTCATGCTAACTCAACTTCTTCTTCCACTCATTTCCTTATAGGACCTTCTGGAATTCCCTCTATACATTCTTCAGTCATACATTATACTTAATAATCCTTCGCTCCTTGCAGTCCAAAGTTATTTTACTTAGCCATAATTCAACATGCTTATGTTTAAACTTAATGGGCGTTTTACCAAAACTATGGGGTGTAACAGATAGCCTCCATGATCTAACACCCCGAGATCACTCACATTGACCCTTTGGAGATCACAATAAGGGAAGAACAAGCTCAATGCGCCCACGTCGAGGCCAAGCCGGATGGCCAACCATGGTACGCCGACATCAAGACGTACTTGGAAAAGGGGTAATACCCCCCAGAGAGTTCAACGAATTAGAAGAAGACTGTCAGAAGACTGGCCAACGGTTTCTTCCTAAACGGGGATGTGTTGTACAAAAGAACGCTCGATTTCTATTTACTTAGATGTGTGGGCGTCGAAGAAGCCACGAGATTGCTAAAGGAGGCGCACGGAGGGTCATATGGTCCTCACATGTATGGGTTTGTCCTAGCAAAGAAAATCGAGGACGGGGATGCGGTGGATGACCATGGAGCATGACTCGTGCAAATTTGTGCAGAGATGCCATCAATGCCAGATACACGGCGATTTAATCAAGGTTCCTCCTATTAAGTTACACGTGATGAGCTCACCGTGGCCCTTCGTAGTGTGGGGAATGGACGTCATAGGACCCATTGAACCACCGGCCTCCAATGGACACCATTTCATCTTAGTCGCCATTGACTACTTCACCAAATGGGTGGAAGCCACTTCCCACAAGTCGGTAACCAAGAAAGTCGTGACCGATTTTGTCCGGAACAATCTAATATGCCGCTTTGGTGTACCGGAGTCTGTCATCACGGACAACGGTGCCAATCTGAACAGTCATTTGATGAAGGACATCGAACTAACAATTCCGGATAACACACAAAAACTCTACCGCCACCGAACACGGATGAATGGGCCGTAAAGGACTACCAACAAGAATATTAAAAGAATCTTGAGAAAGATGATCGACAACTACCAGGATTGGCACGAGCAGCTGCCTTACACTTTGTTGGGGTAATGAATGACAACCGGCACTTCCACTGGGGAAACTCCTACCTCTGTCTACGTACAGAAGCGGTCTTACCGTAAGTGGAGATCCCCTTACTCCGGATCATCCAAGAGGCAGAGCTGCAAGATGCATAGTGGGTTAAGAGTCGTTATGAGTAGCTGGCTATGATAGAAGAGAAGAGAGTGGTGGCAGTGTGCCACGGACAGCTATATAGGCAAAGGATGTCTCGAGCCTTCAACAAGCGGGTTAGAACCCGACTCTTCCAGATCGGACAACTCATGCTCAAGCTAGTGTTTCCCCTCCAAGAAGAATATAAAGAAAAATTTGTGCCAAACTGGCAAGGGCCATATATGGTCAGGAAAGTACTCTCGGTAGGAGTCGTAGTCCAAGCTGAAATGCACGGGCAGGAGTAGCCCAAGGCTATCAACGCCGATGTGCTCCAGAGATACTACGTTTAGGATTTCATTTGCTTGTAATTGCATTGTTATTTCCTTGTAATCGCACCTTTCGCTTGTACTTGTACTGGAATAGGAGAAAAACAAGTCACTATGTAATGAACTATGCAATGACCTGATTTCCCACGGCGGGATACGTAGGCGGTCCATATCGGACCCAGTCGCTTTGTTAAAAAAAAACCAAAACTCAATTACTTTTACCCGAACTACGTTCGACCTGAATTCCTGTTGTGACAGGATACGTAGGCGCTTTTCGAGCTCGGTCGTCATAAAAGAAAAACCCAAAAATCATTAAGAAAACTTCAGAGGCAATGAGGAGAAAGGGAGGCGGCAAAATTAAACCGCGAGGACCGACCAGTGTCAACTCCACACTGGGGCAGAATTTTTTAGAAGATCTCAAAAATTCCTACCAAGGAACAGTCAACAGAGAGATAGAGAAATAAGACCCTACACTGGGGCAGAATTTTTGAGGGGACCTAAAAAATTCCCGCACGATGGAAAATGGCGGGGGCCGTTCAAGGCAAGCCCAAACTGAGATAAAATTTTCAAGAAAGGTCTTGGAGTCCCCTCGCCAAGTTCGGAGTCAGCAGTCGTACCTCCTGGGGATCGGGAAGACCGCGCTCACGGCACATGTCATGAAAAAATATTTTTTCAAAAAAAAAAAAGTATATATGTGTGATTTCAAAAAATATATATATACTCGTTAGTATAAGCGTGCCCCAAAACCGTCTCTAGGAATACCAAAGCCAAGAGGATTCAGAAGGACGTCCAGGGAAGCCGTCAGACGGAAGCACAACAGCGCTAATCGGCTTTTTAGGAAACTCACAATTTTTCTATGGATGCAGGCCTTAATAGGAAAGGAGACAGAACCGACGAAGCCAAGACCAGCGAAGACAACAAAAGAAGTGAATGACAAAGAAGTGTTTCAACCGAAAAAGGGATAACAAAAAAACAAATGAACATTAAAGCCATATTCGACCAAAGGGGTCGCGACAAAGACAAAGGGGCATATCCGGCCACGAGGGTCCCAACCCACGCATACAGATCATCCAGCCGCAAGGGCCATATCCGTATCTTTTAACTCCTTTCAATTATTCCAATTCTTTACTTTTCTGTTGCCAAAAGGGCCATTGCATATTTATTTTCTACTGCCAAGAGGGCCATGCCAAAAGGGCCATTGAATATTTATTTTTCGCTACCGAGAGGACCATTCATACACTCATACTGCCAAGAGGTCCATTCATACTACCGAAAGGGGCATTGCATATTTATTTTTCGCTGCCGAGAGGGCCATGCCAAAAGGGCCATTGCATATTTATTTTTTGCTGTCGAGAGGGCCTTTGCATATTTATTTTTTTCTGCCAAGAGGGCCATGCCAAAAGGGCCATTGCGTATTTATTTTCCGCTGCTGAGAGGTCCATGCTAAAAGGGCCAATGCATATTTATTTTTTGCTGCCGAGAGGGCCATGCCAAATGGGCCATTGCACATTTATTTTCTGTTGCCGAGAGGGCCATTCATTCATTCATTCATACTGTCGAGAGGGCCATTCATGCATTCATTTCATACTACCGAGAGGGCCATTCATACATTCATACTGTCTAGAGGGCCATTCATGCATTCACTCATACCGCCGAGAGAGCCATTCATGCATTCATTTAATACCGCCGAGAGGGCCATTCATTTCATTACATACTGCCATCACGTGTTTTCTTTTGCTGCAAAAAGGATCATTCAGGAAAATATCACGAAGACATTTGCGATATTGTTGAGCTTCGAAAACAGGGGCACAATCTCCGAAAGAGAGCCAACCTGTTGAACCGGATCCGAACAAATCGCGGAGCAAACGTGGAACTTTTCTTACACGGCCGACCAAAAAGGGTGCCCATGAGAGTTAAGCTCTCCAGCCAGGATTTGGAGGACCCCACTCCCAGACTCAGCCAAGTTTGTTTGCTTTTGATTTCTTTTGCTAAAAATCGCGACCGGTCGGGTACACACCGGGAAATCCGAAGGTATTCCCGCATAAGGGACATACTCTTCTCCAGTAGGTTGAACTATATGCGGCGTGATTCCCAGAGGACAGGGATATGTAGGTTGTCTCACAACCAGAGAGCCGGCCACACTCCAACGAAATGCCCGAGCACAATCGGGCACAATACCATTGATTTCAGGACTCTCCTACTACACACCTGAAAGTCTATAATAGAGTCAAACTACAAGTGTCCTGAACTCTCATGTAGCCCGAGATATGTAGGGAACCCTAACAGCCCGGGTCTGGCCACACTTATGTGATTTGCATAAAAAATTAAAGGGTAAAAAGGATCGGGTCGGTCAAAAACCAGGGTTGGTCAAATTTCATTGCTCCGGGATGGTCTCTCCATCCCTGAACACCGAAGGACAGTTGTTGACACTTGATTTTTAACCTCCCGTAATTTACTTTACTTACTCAGGGTCCTTAGATAATAAATAAGATAATTTTGCACACTCGCAAAGATTTCTGAATAATTTTAAACAATTATTCAGGTTAACATTTTTACTTCCATAAATTAATAGGGGCACTTTCAAAGCTTTATTAATTATTTAGAAATTTATCAGCATTTTACAGTACTTTCTATAATTCCTCAGCAGCTGATGCAATTTCAAATAATTGTTCATTTAATTCAGCAAAAATCAAGAAAGTTAGATAAAAGGCATTTTTATTTATTTTTATCCAAGGAATTTGAGTAATTAAAAGAATTCACTACTTTTACCCCTCGAGCTTTGAATTATCACTATGTAGGCATGTTTGCACAACTTATGGAAAAATTATTTTTAAATTATGATTTTTAGCCTAATTATTGTTAAATTGCATTAACAACTACCTCATGATTAACTAACTCAGGGTTCAATACAGCTGGAGTCAATTTTGCAAATTTTCGAATTCCGGACGGCCTTAATTGAAATGTCCAAGCCATGGACAGAATAACTAAGGACGGTGATGAAAATTAGTCTTAATTGGTTAAATTAAATACCGAAATAAGGCTACACTTGCAAATAATTAATTGCGAAAATATTTATACAATTAATTACAAAGATTGGCTGTAATTGCAATCTGTATTTATTAAAGGGTCAATTCGAGGATTTTTTTGCAAAATAGGTTTTAAAACTTTTTAATTTTGTTATGTCTTAAATCGCCCTCGTTTTAGTTATTTCTTTTTACGATTATGTACTTTAAGTAACAACCTACTTTATTGAATTATTTATTTTTTCCCTATGAGTATATATAGACTCGATATATGCGTGTAAACATGCGTGATTTACAAAAAGGGTTCAGATTTTTTAAAAAAAATATAGGGCCAGGTCCAACCCACAAAAGGGCTGACCCGGCCTAAACGATGATATAATACTCCCCCGGTTCAACAACCAAAAACATAAGGGCCATTGTGTTATTTTCATGGAGGGGGGGGGGGCTAGAAACCCTAGCCTCCCTCCCTCACCCTCACCCCTCTATCCCCCCCTTTCGTCGGGTGAAATCACCAACTACTGTGCGCCACCAGTGCAGTGACATCGTTGGGTGGTTGAAAAGAGGACGAAGCATTAAAAGCTTCGTCCTTTTTTCTCTTGTTTTGCTCGAATTTCATCCAAACAGCCCCTATAAGGTACAATCCGCGTTTTATGTTCATTTTTACTCCATTTACAATTGTGAGGAATGATTGTGGCATTGATTTGTCATAAGATTTGAATCTGAGCCCTACCTTAGCGGATCTGGGCTTGAAATTGTGAAATGTGAAGTCCCACATCATTGTTTGAAACATTGAGAGCATCCTGGGGTTTCTATAAATAGAAACCCCCCTTCACGAGAAAGAGAGGTCGGATTTTGGAAAGAATTAGGAAGTTGAGATATAAAAATTCTCAAAAGTTGAATATTTTTTTAGTTTTAAGGTTTTTTTTATTTGCTCAAAAACCTAGTCTCTAAAATCTTGGTTCTTTGTTATTTTGGTCGTTGGGCTTGTGTTTGGAGAGGGGAGTTTTCTCAAATCCACGTTTGGTCTTGGCCGTGCCCAAAAAAGGTAATATTCATTTTGTTTATTGCCTTCCTTTAAATTTCTGTCAATTGTGCTTTCATTTGTTGTTTTGAATGGTTTGTTGTTAATAATAGGTAGTTGTTTTCAGTTTAATTGTTATGGTAGTTTCTCTTAGTTTAACTAAAGTTTGGTGTTGATGGGATAAATGTAGGCAGCAAGTAGTATTGTTGGTTCGATTAAATCATGTTATGACATTTGTTTTTCCTTAATGGAGTTCAATTATGTTGGCAGAAGGAGTCTAGTTCTATGTCATGGGTGGGTTGTCTGTTTTCTTTAAATCTAGGATCCAAAAAATGAATCTTGTTTGGTTGAGATGTTGGCTGATGTTTTGCTTGATAATGGTATGGGATGAGTAGCATAATAGGTTAAAGGGGAAAGGAAATGGCTAATTACTTTGGTTGAATGAGAAGAAATATGAAACAAGCTTGTAGTTGATAATTGTGTGAAAAGATGATCCCAGCCTGATCCTTGTTGGGTTCATGACATCCTGTCGATAGTACCATGCGATTGTGCGGTCTATGTGGCCTGTTTCCAAATCCTAATGGAATATGTTAAGATTATAATGGTCAGTAAGGGTAAATAACTTGGTCCTGTGTTGGTGCCTATCCTTGTCCATAGTATGAGTCCCACTTGCTGTTGGAAGGGGAAGGGTTCTTTGAATGAAAGTGATTATGAAAAGTGGGGTGTGGTATCTTATCTGTCTTCCCCGTTTTTTTTTTTTTTTTTTTTTTAACTTAAAACTTGATCATTGCATCTAATGCTAAGCCTCCTATCTTGAAATTCCTCTTTGTTTGTTCAAGTTGTCTTCATCATGTATACTATTGCTGCCATGTCTTGACCTCTTGTGAGAGTGAAGACCTAGGAGACATAGTAAGGTTCCCTTGATGTGATATTTTTTAAGAGTGTGGCCTTGTACTACTTCATGACCACCTAAGACTTGTCATTTGGTTCTATAATGCATTGCACTTAGATGATTTGGCTCAACCTGTGACCTGCAAGCTTTGTTTTTGCCTGCTACATGTCCTAGATGAACCTCTCTGCTCAAAGGTTAAAGCGGAGTCACTCTATATCGCTCTCACAAAATGATTTTTTGTGTCCTCCCTCCCTACTTGTTCATGCCTACTGAATGTAGACCCCTCATTTCTCTCTGAGTATATGTGTTTGTCCTAGAGTAGCTTACACCTCTTTGTGATAAGTGGACCCTGCATACCTTCCCTCTTTCGTCTCTGTCTTTTGCTTATTTTCGCCCAGCTTGCTATCTAAATTTGTATGTGTCACGACCCAACCCCTTGGCCGTGACTGGTGCCCGATCTGGGTACCCAAACACACCTATCAAACGCTATCTCAAATGATATCAAACGCATCCAAGTATCCAACAGAAGCCGACAAGGCTATATTTCAAATTTAGATAATTTCCGGAAAAAATTTCGGCGAGTTTTCTTTGTTTTACGGACTATCCAAAATAACCTGCGAGTAAAATACCAACAAAGGCCACGGGGCCAACAACACAACATATATACATATGCGGACCGGCCGCCGCGGCGCGTGGGATCGCCCAAACACAACATATACACACGCACCGTACGTAATGGCTCCTCTAACCCACAAACATGTCCACGTACCCCAAATGCATGCATGTAATCATACGACGGACAGGCCCCGCCGTACCCCCCGAACAAATACATACAATGCACCCGACGAATATATACCAAAAAATAAGCTCCGGAATGGGGAATCCAAAAGCGAAAGGGTGTCCC
>NW_026716487.1:0-17374 GCF_029784015.1 Lycium ferocissimum
CTTCCTATGAAAGTTACGGACGTTCGTAGTTACCGACCCTTTTCGAACATAATCTTTTATGCACATTCATATTTAATCACACAAAGGGCATAAGAATCATAATTTGACTACATTATGAATACGGATATCAAGAAGCAAATAAGAATCATAGGCATGCTCGGATCGTAGGAGTAGAATTACCTCGGGGATCATATCATGGCTTAATTTAACTAAGACATGCCGAAGAAGGAAAGGTGAGCTTTACATACCTTGGCCGCCCTCTGAACTAATCCAAACTTACGCCTCGGCTTCTCACGATCTACAATAATGTCATTGGACTGACATTAGCCATAAGCATTAAAGAGCCCAATTCCAAATCGTCACTTTATCTACAGAAATTTCGGCAGCATCTCCCCTATAAATCCAACATCGAAATTTAACTCGGCCAAATCACAACAACCAAACCAATAATCATTCCAACAACATCGATAAATAATTTCCAACGCATTCTAACATTAGCAATTCTTCTTTACATAGTTCATCCACATCCATTTACATTCAAATAAATCGCATACAATCAAGCCAACTTCATTGATCATACGTTCAAGTATTAACCCGAGACCATTCAAACACGATTTAAGAACATTCCAAGCAACTTATACAATATTCAAAATAATCCACCCAACACACCATTAGACCGAAATCACCAATTTCCATAGGAACAACGACAATACATTTCTTCCTTCCAAATTCATCAATGGCACTCATAATCCACACATTTACAACATTATTTCCATAAATCCAAGAAACTATATTAAAATCATATAAATTTTCCAAAACAGCCCGCAACACTACAACTTCAACATGAATCATTTAACCTTCATTTTACGTCATAGAATTCATAACGACGACGACCAAAATACTAGATAACATTAGTTCCACATACCTACTCCAAATCAGCCTTACGGCCACCACGACAACATGCAAATTCCATGGTTTCATCCATTTCTATACATTACAACAACACCCAACATGCTAAATACAATTAGTTCTTCAATCCTACACAACAACAAACACACACACGGCCACAAATACAATACACACGGCAAGCCTCAACATGCAACCCTTCATGAATTTCATTCATTTCTACACCTTACAACATACGCAAACTCTATGAAACATGTAAAGAAGATTGAACCTCACCTTTTTCCATTCAATTTCTCCCTCGGCTAGGCTTGATGAATTGCAACAACGAATGGTTTTCTCCCTCCAACAACCACTCCATGTCGTAGAGGACCTTCCAATTGGTATGAAAGCTTGAAGAAAACAATCTTCATGATCAACCTTATGGGGCTGGTTCGGCCAGCCCCTCCTAGCCGTTCCTCTTCTTCTTTTTTTCTTTTTCTTGAATCTTCTAGGACTTAAAATAATGAGGTGTGGTCTTCTTGGTCATCACACACACACATATATATATGATAATAATGGGGCACATGGCCAATCACATGGCCGGCCATGCCCCTCCTTTTTCTCCAATTTTTTCTAGATTTTTCTTTTTCTTTCCCTCCAAGTTTCTTGAATTTTCTAAATAATAAAAGATGAATTCCATGCTTACTTAGTCATCTTTTAATCACATGTGTTATGCACCCATGTGGGCCATGGTCTACCCATCTTGGACGGCCTGATGGCATTGGCCATTTCATGGAAATTATTTTTCCAACTTTTTAGCCTTGATTTTTTTCTTGTTCCAAATTTACCCTTAACACTCCATACTACTAAAAGCGAATATGCAACTTTTACTTGAATCAAAGTCGAAAAGTAGCCTTGTCCATAACTTCGCGCAATTGGCTCGGAACGTCCCAACGTACAAAATGCGAGGTATAACATTAACACTTCATACCAATGAAAGGATGAATATGCAACTTATGCATTAAAACAAAATCGAAGGTCAAAATTCTCAACCTCGTATCCCAAAATGGTCTTGTCCTTAACTTTTCGTGGTTAACCCGGATTATCCCAATGTACAAAATACGGGATATAACAAGAATGGTTGTTGGTATGGTTGTTGAAGATTTGGCCGAGTGGAATTCTCGGGGTTGTTGTATTTACAGGGGAGATCTTTGCCCAAATTTCTGTAGAATTGAGTGCTAGTTTGGAATTGAATTCCTAAATGCCTAACTAATGTTCGATATCTATTGACGTTGTGTAGACCTTGGAGAGTCGAGACTTGAGTTTGGATTAGCTTAGGAAGCGAACGAGGTATGTAAAGCTCAACCTTTCTTTCTTTTGGCATGTCTTAGTTGAAAGTAAGTTATGACAAGAACCCCGAGGTAACTCTATTCTTGCGATCCGAGCATGTCTATGATTCTTATTTGTTTCTTGATATCCGTATTCTTAACGTAGTCGAATTATGATTCTTATGTTTTTTGTATGACTAAATTTCAAAGGTTATATAAAGAATTTTGTTCCTAAAAGATCCCGTAACTACGAACGACCGTACCTTTTATAGACGAGCTCGGATCGCTTCGAAACGTTCGTAGGAGATGCCATAATGAATAATGTCCCCCAACTTTTATAGGCGGGCTCGGATGGGGTTGATACCCATCCGTGGGCCCCGAGACTTTCCTTTGTATAGTTCTAACAGTTTTTCTTTTAAGAGAACTTAATATGCTTATCGTCCCGACCCCCGAGTATGTTTACTTACTTATTTACCGAGTACGAAATAAGGATTGTTATGCATATGATTCCGATACGTAGTTATGGTTTTTAAGGTTCTGTTTGATATGTATCCGAGTAACATCCGAAAGAAACTAGATTGGACTATTGTCTTGGCTTATGAATGATGGTTCGCTTTGTTTAATTTATTGTGTCTTTATGAATATTTTAATTTTCATATAATTTCTCACGATTCTGCTCGTGCATATTATTGTTAATTCCTTCACCGAGTCCCGGGCCGGTATTATCGTGCGCACTATGCTTTATTCCGAAGTATGATGAGTTTCTGAAATATGATGTGATTCCGAAGTATGATGAGATATGAGATTTGATGTGATACGGAGGATGATGTGTCGGAGATATGCAACTTCCGAAGTATGATGAGTTGTGGCGCCCGAGGCAGGAGGGGCGACCACGTTCTGTCCGCCGGGTCCCATTACGGACCATATGTGGTATGTGATATAATGATATGATAATCTCATGATATGTGATATGATATGTGATGACTTGATGATTATATGATCTTAATTACCGAGTCCCTCACTAGAGGGCCGGGACACGTTATATATGCATATGATATATGATAGTGACATGCATGATTTGTGTTCAGGAGTAAGCATTCTGGCATTCTGATCAGTATACGTGAGGCGTTTTGACATTCTGATTATTATGCTTAATTTACGTAATCTCCTATGCATGATTTGTACTTCAGATGCAGGCATTTTCGCATTCCGGCTATTATGTTCACTTTCTGTACTCCTTACTTCGGTTATGATCCTATTCACTGTACTCTTGCTTTGCATACTCTGTACATATTCCGTACTGACCCCCTTTCTTCGGGGGCTGCGTTTCATGCCGCGCAGGTACAGGTGTACGTTCCGGTGATCCGTCAGCCTAGGGCATCTATTCTGCTGTTTGGAGTGCTCCCTTGATCCGGAGCCTACATTTTTGGTACAGACATTTCCGTTATTTGTAGATATGTTTGTTCATGGGTACGGCGGGGCCACTGTCCCGTCATATGGTTTTGTTATGACTCTTGAGGGTACGTAGACATATGCGTGTGGGTTGTGGGTCGGTATTGTACGGTTGCGTCCGTATGGTTTGTGTTACGGCGTCCTTATACTATGGCGTATGCGTTATGTATATATATATATGTGACCGCCTTGGGGGCGACGTCTTACTTTTCTATATATATATAAGCTTTTGTTATACTAACGTGGACCGATTATGGAGGCGACGTCTTACTTCACGTGTGCCTATATTAGTAGTGTGATGATTATGATTAATGTGTGTGTACGAGTGCCCAGCTCGGGCACTAGTCACGACCTACGGGGTTGGGTCGTGACAGAAGTGGTATCAGAACAGTTCGTCCTCGGAATGTCTACAGACCGTGTCCGGCAGAGTCTTGTTTATGATGTGAAGCCGGCCACACTTATAAACAGGAGGCTGCGGGGCATTTAGGAATCAGTGACCTTTCTTCTGTCTTAGATTGTGCGATAGAGCCAGAGTCTAGGGAAGATCGTTTCTGACGCTTTCTCCTACAGGTAGGTACAGATTGACGAGCGATGAAAAGGCCGGCCGGATAGTGGGGGTGCGAAGGCCCACAGGGTATCTTGAAGACCTCGAGCTCCGGGGCCCGGCGGGAGGAGCCCCGGCTATTCTGTGAGGCCGACCCCTCGAAGGGACCCCGCGACGATTCCTCTGAAGTCCTTGACCCCCACTGAGGAGGACTACCCAGAGGGCAGCTATGATACGGATCCGTCGGAGTATGCGGCGGGGGCACCGGGGGAGGAGCTTCCCGAGATCGTGCCAGTTGCTCCTATGGTGGAGCATTATGTTAGACCAGCCTCCTCAGTGAGCGTTATAGATTATTCCAGCCCTTTATCCTGGTCGTCGGTGAACCAGGAGTTGCCGGGCAATCTATATTCCTCGGATTTAGATGAGGGAGATGACGAGGAGGAGTACACTTCACCCTATAGCCCCCTAGATCAGGCTGGGGACCGATCGTCTACAGGTATATGAGTCCTTATTGGAATTTGTTCTATGTATGTACAATTCTTTGTGTGATTGTCACGTAATAGCGGCAAGCAGAAATTTAAAGGGCCGATAATCAAGTATTCATAAGTCATGGCGATTAAGGTGTGTTCGCCACTATAGTGGATTTGGAAGTCGAGGACGGAAGGTAGTCGTATCCGTAGGCGAAAAGTGAATACGGAGGATTGAAAAGGGTAAAATAGTAATTGTGTCATGAGAGAGTTTTGAAATACATTAAGGCTTGGCTTACTCCGGGTTGTGTCTTTGAGGGTCATACGGTGAGGTGAACACTATCGGACGAGCGTTGAAGCGTCGTATTTCATCGAGTTCCAAGGTTAAGCGTCTTCCGGAAGCGAGAGAAATTTTGGGATGGGTGACCCTCTGGGAAGTATATTAAAAGTCCTATAAATTCGAATATAAGAGACGAGTGAGAAGCTAGAGTAACCTAAGGGAAATTAGCATATACAGAGGGGGCCGAAACCTTACGAGGGCGTGTAGAACAGGGCAGATTAGACCGGTGAAGAGAAAAAGGGAGCATTACAGCTCTAGAATTAGGGTGAATTTGGGCAGCATTTTTTGGAATATTTGGCGAACGAGATGCTAGCAACCACGTATATATTCAGGTGCACAAGATATCTCGTACATGACTATATCAGTAGATATGTGTATTCCGGCGACCAACGTGGCGGTATAGGGAAGGCATTAATTGGACAGGGTAATAGTATAAGCACACCTCTAAAGGGGGGAAGCGAGTGCGAGGGATGCGAGCGTAAAATGGAGGCAATCGACACTACAATATCCTGGATACGGATGCTGGGGCTGCGGTAGCTCCCAGCCAGAGGCAAGTTAGTAAAAATCAAGGCGGCAAAAAGAGGTTGAAGTTAGGAGGGTAATTGAGATAGTACCAGGAATTGATCGTGGGAGATCTTAAATGATACGACCTTAGAAGGTGGATGCTTACAGAAGAGAGAGAGTACGACAAAGGAAAGTGACGAGCAACTTACGGAGGCATTGTGAACGATAACGCTGCTATGCGGGGTTAGAGGTTAAGATGTAGGCAACGGAATTGTTCGCTAATGATAGCTGTCACGACCCAGCCCCGTGGGCCGTGACTGGTGCCCTACTTAGGCACCCACACGGACTTACGAACCATATCGTCATATTAAGGCTTATTTAGATTTAGCATACGTTATTCAGATCGAAGACTGATAACAGACGTCGTACAATTACCGGAACGAACATTATCTTAAGCGGTCGCCCGTGCAGAACAGTCATATCAAAATCAGAAGAGTGGCGGAATACACATCGCCCAGATGTACACACATATACAAACATAGGGGCCGGATTGGCCATATAACATACGGGGCCGCTTAAGAACGCAAATCAAAACCACATACGAACAAACCGGACCCATGACCCACAAATATGACTACAGGCCTCTACAAACATAACAGAGCATACAAACATATGACGGGACAGGGCCCCACCGTACCCGAATAGTAGCAAATGTACAGAGTATGCATAACAAAAGACATATACCAAAATATGGGCTCGGATCAGGGGAGCACTCCGGAATAGCGAATAGGGAGCCTAAGCCGGAGGATCGCCCAAACCGAGCGTACGCCTGCGGGCATGAAATGCGACCCCCGAAGAAAGGGGGTCGATGCGAAAAATGCGAGTATGTAAAGCGAAGGTACGGTAGTCCAAACCATATTTGGAATCGAATATACGGAAACAAATACGGAGGGTAGCAGATCAAACCTGTGCGGAAAACCAATGTACAAAATGCAAGTAAAACAAAAATCATGCATAGGGCTCAGGAACGTGGTCACCCCCGATGCTGGTGCCACAACACATCATACTCTAGAAGTTTTCAAATCTCCGTACATCTCCGAACACATCATAACATCATACATGTCATATCATCAGAGCGTATCAGATGCCATATCACATCATAACACCATAAACGGTAACCGGCCCTATGGCGAGGTCTCAAAAACCGTAACACATCATACTGCCGAATATGTCATAATGCGCACGACCACAAAATCGGCCCGGGTACCGGCGAACGAAATCATAATCATTGGCACGAGCAGAGTAGTGCAGAAACCGTATGCATATTAAAAGTAAATTCCAGGACTCGACACATAATTTCATATACATATACATTAGTATCAGAAGGCTCAAAATGAGTATCGAGTCAATCAGAGTTATATACAAAAGTCGCGGACTTTTAAGTTATCAATTTTTCGAAAAATACATCGTAGGTTATTCTCGGAAAATTTAGTATCATTCATAATGAAGAACGTTCAAATAACATTATAGGGCATTTCAAACGAACCTTAGAGTCATAGGCAAACGTTTCCTTTTCATATCATACGAAAATGAGACAAACAAATCAAATAAGGGAATTCTCGGGACTTGCGGGCCCACCTCAGGTCAAGTCGAGGCGGCGGGCATGAATTGCAAACATTAGGATCCCTAGAGTCATCTATGAGAGTTTCGGAGCGATTCGGATACATTTACAGAAGTTATGGAGGTTTAAGCATTCTTTCAACCAAATGTAAAGATTTTAGTTCAAATGCGCTGAATGAATAGTACTCAAAATCAAACTTAGATTTCAAGAGCGAATTATCCCCGAGGTTCCGATCTTAGCCTAGTATGACTAGGACATGCCAAATGAAAAAAGGTAGGCTTTACATACCTTATGGGCGCCTTATGCTTGCTTAAACTCAAATCCGTTTGCTCCAAAATCTACAAATGGTCATGTTTACCAATTAGCAATTTCAAGCCTTTAGAACTTGAATCTTAACTTTATACTTTTCTACAAAAATTTGGGCAGCATCTCCCATACATACCACGTCCCGAGATTTAACTCGGCTCCAAACATCAACAACCAAACCAATAACAATAACGATCACCACAAAACACAACATAGACTAACTAGTCCTCTTTCCAACATAGTACAATAACTCTCATTTCCAACCTCACGTTTCCAAACCAATCTCAATGTTTTCACATTCATTACTAATCAAGATCATTACAATACGATTTGGAAGCATTTCATATCATTTCTGCAAACTATTCACACGATATACAAAATATACAAACTTTCCACCAAAACCATAATTTACCTAAACTTCCAATCTTCAACATAAATATTCACAACACATTTTTATCTTTCAATTTCACTTACAAAAATCACCATTTGCATCTTACCACTTCATTTCTTATAATTACATAAACTACCACAAGGTTACATATTTTCCTACGTCAATCTTACAATATATTTTCCATAACAACAAGAACCATTAACCTTCCATTTACTTCACAAGGCCATAACAACACAATTAACATACTAAACAAATTCAATCAATTCACCTACACATGAGGTACCACACGGCCACACATACACACACACATCTACACGGCTCACACTACACACACCCCAATTCCATGATGTTCATTCAATTCCACTTATCACAACATTTATAATTCTTCCATAACATAAAAGAAAACATGAGATTCTTACCTTTTCTCAATTCTTCCACTTGCCACCAAAGTCACTTCCTTGCCAAAATAAATTATACCACCTTGTAGAGAATCTTGAACTTAGTAGTAATTCATAAAGAAACAAATCTTTGGATCAAGATTGAAGAGCTTGGAATTTTTTTTTTCTCTCTTTCTCTTGGCCGTTGCTCTCTTTTTTTTTTTTTTTGTTCTTATTTTTGCTCTTCTTTTGGTCTCTTGAATCTTTTATGGATGATCACTCATAATCATCCTCTTATATTAATTAGTCATGTGACTACTCACATGACTAATTATCATGGCTTCGCCAACCCATGGCCGGCCACCCTCCAAATTTGGGGCCTTTCATCTCTTTTTTTTTTTTTTTTTTTTTTTTTGAACTCCCCGAAGCTAATTTCCAAAATTCCCAATTTTGCCCTTGGCCTCCTTCCATATTTCCACATCAATATTTTCCATGAACAACTTATATATTGAACAAAATCAAAATATGGCCTTGTCTTTAACTTGTCACAATTATTTCAAATTTCTCGAATATGCGAAATTGCGGGATATAACAATAGCAAACCCCTATAGTAAGAAGTGAGAAAAGGAAGGAAAAGGAGCATGACAAGATAGGCTACCAGCGAATGTTAGTACGGAAGGAGTATGTGGGGCAGAGTGAACTAGGAAAAGGAAAGACCGAAACCAAGATTGAAAACGCCTTATATAAGTCGTATAAGAGTGGCTATGTCATCTATGAACATCTGTATGCTAGGGATGAGATCAAGCGAATAGTTAATGAGAAAAGTTTGAATTCGGTAAAGACAAGATGGTCACGAGATTTTGGGTGCGTTAAGGAAAGATGTAAAGACGGGTTAAGAAAATTTCCGAGGTAGAGTGGTACTAAGGCCAAATAGGACATGGCTATGGGTACACCAAAAACCTACCCTGATACCGGTTGTAAGACGAGAAAAGGGAAGACGAGGTAGGACATAAGGATTAGTGAAGCGACGTTAAGATACGTCTTGGGCTAATTTGGGCACCTTCGCGTATTCACGTAGAGATGAAAACATCATGTGTAACCGGAAGGTTAGGAGCAAGATCTGGTCAAAGAGATAACAGAAGGGTTTGAATTAGAGACAAAGAAATAACACGAGACGACGTGCCTAAAATGTTACAAGCTGAGTAAAGAGGATTATAAGATGAATTCAGCAAGGTGATCGGAACTAGCGGGCTACTAAAAGAGAGTGAACCTCATAAGTGGAAATGCTTGAAGACATCACCCATGAAAGGCGTAATGAAATTCGACAAAAAGGAAAAGGTTAACCCGAAATGTGTTGGACTTGATTGCATTATTCGTAAGGTAAGAAGGTTGCGTACCGAAGACGTGGCATTTGTTAAGGTACTATGGTGGAATAATAACAGGGAAGTGAGGACTTGAAAACGCTGAAGGGAAAATGAAGAAGAAGAAATAAGTGGTAGTTGAGACTGCAAACTATAGTACTAAAAGAAACCCCCGAGATCCTTATAAGACCTCGTAGAACTAGTTGAACATTCGAGGATGAATGTTCTAAAGGGGGGAAGGATGTTATATCCCGCATTTTTGTACATTGGGACATTCCGAGCTAATTCCGGAAAGTTAGGGACAAGACTATTTCGGGACACGAAGTCGAGACTTTTAACTACGATTTTATTTTTAAGGCATGAGTTGCTTGTAAGTATTATTGGTATGGAATATTAAGGAGACATTTGGGGTCAAAAATGAATTAAGGAAAATTATTAATTTCATGAACTAAAGGGGCATGTGGCCGGCCGCATGGAGTGTGGGCCATGGCCACATGGAAGCCTATGTGTGTATTAAAAAGATGATCAGGTCATCTTATTCACCATCTTCATCACTTGGAAATTTCAAGAAACTTGGAGAACAAGAGAGAGAGCACCGTTCGGCCTATCCATAAAGCGAGCAAGCCCAAGAAAAAGTGATCAAAAAAAATAATTTCCTCTAGCAATTTCACTCCTTAGAAGGTGCATAACAACGTGGTGAAGTCGTTGGAGTGGTAAGAACGGGCGTTGGTTCAAAGTGCAAGTCATAGCCAACTTGAAGAACTAAGTGAAAGAGGTATGGTTCAATCCTATTTTTTATATGTTATGCATGGTTTGTGTATGTTGTGAAGGGTGAAAATGAATGAAATTCATGAAAATATGGATGTTGAAGTGGAACCGTGTGTGTGTGGGTTTGGCCGTGTGTAGTGTGTGTTGTGTAGGAGTGATGAATTAATTGTATTTAGCATGTTTGGGTGTTGTTGTAGTGTGTAGAAATGGATAGAAATCATAGAAGTTGTGTGTTGATGTTGTGGCCGAAAATGGGTTGTCTTGTATGGTAATGAAGGAACAAATTTTATGTGGTATTTTAGTTGTTGTTGTTATGGATTCCATGTTGAAAATGAAAGTTTAATGGTTCAAATTGAAGTTATATTCGTTTGTAGTTTGTGGTCGAAGTTAATGGAATTCTAATATAGTTTCTTGCATTGATAAGAATAAGGTTGCTAATGTGTGGATTATTGGTGTAGTCCATGAGTTTCGGAAGAAAGAAATGTGTTAGTGTTGTTTATGTTGAGTTGACGAGGTTTCGGGTAGGATGGTGGTGTGGTTGGATTGTTTGAAATATTGTGTGAATTGTTAAAGTGTTTTTGAATATTGTTTGAATTGATTGTTACTGTTGTTAGAATGGTTGTTGGTATGGTTGTTGAAGATTTGGCCGAGTGGAATTCTCGGGGTTGTTGTATTTACAGGGGAGATCTTTTGCCCAAATTTCTGTAGAATTGAGTGCTAGTTTGGAATTGAATTCCTAAATGCCTAACTAATGTTCGATATCTATTGACGTTGTGTAGACCTTGGAGAGTCGAGACTTGAGTTTGGATTAGTCGGGCTCGGATGAATAATGTTATGGATTAGTCTGCCCATAATGAATAATGTCCCCCAACTTATAGGCGGGCTCGGATGGGGTTGATACCCGTCCGTGGGCCCCGAGACTTTCCTTTGTATAGTTCTAACAGTTTTCTTTTAAGAGAACTTAATATGCTTATCGTCCCGACCCCCGAGTATGTTTACTTACTTATTTACCGAGTCTGAAATAAGGATTGTTATGCATATGATTCCGATACGTAGTTATGGTTTTTAAGGTTCTGTTTGATATGTATCCGAGTAACATCCGAAAGAAACTAGATTGGACTATTGTCTTGGCTTATGAATGATGGTTCGCTTTGTTTAATTTATTGTGTCTTTATGAATATTTTAATTTGCATATAATTTCCCACGATTCCGCTCGTGCACATTATTGTTAATTCCTTCGCCGAGTCCCGGGCCGGTATTATCGTGCGCACTGTGCTTTATTCCGAAGTATGATGAGTTTTCTGAAGTATGATGAGTTTCTGAAATATGATGTGATTCCGAAGTATGATGAGATATGAGATTTGATGTGATACGGAGGATGATGTGTCGGAGATATGCAACTTCCGAAGTATGATGAGTTGCGGCGCCTGAGGCAGGAGGGGCGACCACGTTCCATCCGCCGGGTCCCATTACGGACCATATGTGGTATGTGATATAATGATATGATAATCTCATGATATGTGATATGATATGTGATGACTTGATGACTATATGATCTTAATTACCGAGTCCCTCACTAGAGGGCCGGGACACGTTATATATGCACATGATATATGATAGTGACATGCATGATTTGTGTTCAGGAGTAAGCATTCTGGCATTCTGATCAGTATAAGTGAGGCGTTTTGACATTCTGATTATTATGCTTAATTTCGTACTCCTATGCGATTTGTACTTCGGATCGAGGCATTTTTGGCATTCCGGCTATTATGTTCACCGTACTCCTTACTTCGGTTATGATCCTGTTCATCGTACTCTTGTTTTGCATACTCGGTACGTATTCCGTCTTGACCCCACTGTCGGGGTCGCGTTTCATGCCGCGCGGTACGGTGTACGTTACAGTGATCCGTCGACCTAGGCATCTATTCCCGTTGTTTGGAGTGCTCCTTGATCCGGAGCCTACATTTTTTAGTACGGACATTTTCGTTATTTGTACATATGTTTGTTCATAGTACGGCGGGGCCGTCCCGTCATATGGTTCTGTTATGACTCTTAGAGGTCTGTAGACATATGCGTGTGGGTTGTGGGTCAGTATTGTACAGTTGCGTCCGTATGGTTTGTGTTCTGAGCGTCCCCCTATACTATGGCTGTTATATCCCGTATTTTGTACGTTGGAATATTTTAAGTTAGTTGCGACAAGTTAAGGACAAGGCTATTTTTTGATTTGGTGTAATGTATAAGTTGTTTATGAATTTTATTGGTATGGAATATTAAGGGAAATTAGGGGGCTAGAAGTTGAAATAAAAATTTCATGAAAAGGCCAAAGTGGCCGTGTGTTAAGGTGGGACCCACATGTTGGGATTTTATAACGGACATATGAAGAGATATATGAGTAGTACATGTGAAGTTGAGCAAGTCCTAAGAAGGACCCATAAGCTAAAAATGAGTGTAAGCCCTCCAAAGGGACGATTTAAGAAAACGTCTTCGGGTGATCTGACTTCGAGGGGCCAAAACGGTATTATAAGTTTGGAATTTGGAAAAATATCAAGAAATAGAAGTTGTAGATAATTGAATTAGCTTTCCAACCATAGGTCGTGGGCCAATAGGTGACATCGGAATAAGGAGATATGGACATTTTAAGGCAGAAAGGTCGAGATGAACAGTGAATTCGGCCCAACCCGATTTCAATTCGGGTCAGGCCCATTTCTATTGTCATATAATGAAAAATTTCGGTCTTCTCTCCACATTTCAGACCAAAACACACCCATAAAATTTTAGAACATTCTAGAGAGAGAAAGGGAGGAGAAATTTAGAGAAATCAATTTTGATCAAAATCTAAGCCCCGAATCGCGAAGCTTCATGAAGAGAAAAGTGTTGTACGTCGCGTTGCCTTCAATTTGAGCTAAAAATCATCCAAGAAGAAGATTGTTGAAGTGGTTGCTGCATACTTAAGGTAAGAATAAGGTCCCTTTTTCATTGTTAACAAGTTTATTTAGAGTTTTAACGGATTAGAACGGAGAAAATAGCGTTATAAACTAGTTTGTTATTTTGTTGAGATTTATGGATTAAGGGGCTGTTTTATGTGGGTTAAATGGTTGGAATTAGCTGTGTTATGGATGTTTTGAATGTGTTGTAGTGTGTAAAAATGGATGGAAATCATGATATGTTGCGTGTTGAAGTTGAACGTGTAGTGGGCTGTTTTGTAGAATATGATGAACTAATTTTATTTAGTGTTTTGGTTGTTGTTGTTGTGGATTATATGATGATAATGAAAGCTTAATGATGTAAGTGGAAGTGGAAAACGTGTATGGGCTGTTTTAGAAGCTAATGTGAATTTAATGTAGTTTCTTGAATTGATGAAAATGATGTTGTTAACATGCGGATTATTGATGTAGTTTATGAATTTGGAAGAAGAAAATGTGTTGTTGATGTTCCTATGGAAATTGGAGAGTTTCGGGTAAGGTTGCAAGTTGCTTGGGCCGTATGAAATATTGTGGGAATTGTTTAAAATGTTCTTGAATATTGTTTGAATGGTTTCGGATTAGTAGTTGAACGTACGAATGTGGATGTTAGTTTGATATATGAAGTTGAATTGAACATGCATGAAATATTGTCGAATCGTATGGAAAGAATTAGTAATGTTAGAATGCGTTTTAATTCGATTATTGATGTGGTTGATGTTGTTGTTGGGTTGGTTGTTGCTATTTCGCCGAGTTTAATTCTCGGGGATGTCGGATTTATAGGGGGAGATGCTTAAAAATTTTGTAGATAAATAAGGGCTAAGAATAAATTTTTAAAGGCATGTGACTTATGTTTGGTAACTTTGACCAATTGTAGATTAAAGCAACGGGATTTGAGTTTAAGCGAGCATAAGGTGTGTGCAAGGTATGTAAAGCCTACCTTTCCTTCTTTTTGGCACGTCCTAGTTCTACTAGGCTAAGATCGGAACCTCGGGGTTAGTCTCGCTCTTGGAAATCCGAGTTTGATTTTGCATACTATTCGTTCGCAACCGAACTATAATCCTTATATTTGATCAAAAGAATGCTTAAATCTTTGTAAATTGCAAACGTATACGGATCGCTCCGAAACTTTTATGGATGGCTTTAGGGAGCCTAATGTTTGTAATTTATGTCCGCCGCCCGACTCGACCCGAGGTGGGCCCGCAAGTCCCGAGACTTCCCTCATTTGGTTTGTTTGATTCATTTCCGTACGATATGAGAAGGAAATGTTTGCCTATGACTCTAAGCTGTCCGTTTGAAACGTCCTATAATGTTGTTGAGCGCTCATTACTATGAATGACACTAAATTTTTCCGAGAATGATCTACGATGTGTTTTGAAAAATTGGTAACTAAAAGTCCGTAACTTTCGAGAAAGCTCGGATTGCTTTGACATTTTTCGCAAATGGCTTTATGACGAGTAATGACTTAAATTTTCAGGCGGGGCCCGGATTGGGTGACGCTCGTCCGTGGGTCCCGCGACCTTCTATGTTGGTTCTAATGACCTATTTTCGAAAGAATCCAATCGACTATCTCCCGACCCCCGAGTATGATTACTTATTTATCCGTTGAGTTTGAAATAAGGATTTTTGTGCTTATGACTTTGATACGTGAATATGGTTTCGGAAGTTCGGTTTGATATATTCGAGTGATATTCGGAAGGAAATACGATTTGACTACTTGTTTTGGCTTACAAATGATGGTTCGTTTGATTATCCTATTAAGTCTTTGAAAATATTTTAAATCGTATTTGGTTACTCACGATTACGTTCGTGCGTTACGTTGTTACATTGACCATTTGGATACTTGACCGCGGTATGTGTGATATTGACCGGATACTTGACGCGTATGTGTGATATTGACCTATTTGGATACTTGACCGCGGTATGTGTGATATTGTGCCGGATACTTGACCGCGGTATGTGTGATATTGACCATTTGGATACTTGACCGCGGTATGTGTGATATTGACGCCGGATACTTGACCGCGGTATGTGTGATATTGACCGGATACTTGACCGCGGTGTGTGTGATATATGATAACATGATGGTATGATGATTGTTTACTCGTGTTTCTAAGTCCCGATGATGCGGATATGATATGGATATGCACGAATTAAGTTTTAAAAGTAAGTCTTGTGGGTTCGCGTATTACTATTTTTTCGTACTACTTACTTCGGTTATGATTTCGCTTTCTGTATTTTCGGCTTTGCATACTCAGTACATATTCCGTACTGACCCCCTTTTCTTCGGGGTCGCGTTTCATGCCGCGCGGTACCCCAGATGAGGAGACGATGTTAGCGAGAAGATGTTCACCGTGGATTGGCGAGCTCCGTTTCTCGAGCGCCGCCGAGTCGGAGTACTTTTGTATGGTATCGGGAGTTAAGTTAGAGGCTTTGCGAACGTGTCGTGTGTGATATGTCGACTTGTTGTGGCCGTCGGTAAGCCGATGTATTATTATGCATTATGTCGCGTATTTGTTTTGTGATCGGCTATGTAAGCCGATATATCGGTACGTATTATGTTACGTATTCGTTACGACTACATTTTATTTTGATTTGAAAAGACGAAAAGTATGATGTTATTCGAAAATTTCCTTTTGTATTTTGACGCGTTTTATGGGCCCGCATGATTATGTGTATTACAAGGTCTGCGGTTCGCTCGGCCCTTGTGTATGGTCGGTGCCCATCACACCCTACTCGGATTAAGGCGTGACAATGGCGACCCTACCGGCTTACGCCGTTATGTATATATATGTATATGTGACCACTCTCGGGTGACGTCTTACTTTTCTATATATATATAAAAGTTTTTGTTATACTTGTCAGGGACCGATTATGGAGGCGACGTCTTACCTTCGCATAAGCCTATATTAGTAGTGTGATGATTATGATTAATGTGTGTGTACGAGTGCCCGGCTAGCACTAGTCACGACCTACGGGTTGGGTCGTGACAATAATGCGATGAAAGCGTGCACGAATACATACCCGGCCCGGGACTCGGGAAAGATGTAGCAACGGCTCGCACGAGCAGAGTAGTGAGAAACCATATGCACATAAATCATCATTACGGACTCAACGAATAAGTAAGTACGTCGACGTCGAGAGTTAAAACGGAAATCGTTTTTTAAGTTCTTTCCAAAAAAAAATCGTTAGGACTATACAAAGGAAAATCTCGGGGACCACGGATATGCATCAAACCAATGCGGGCCCGCCCATAAAAGTTAAAATCATTGTACGTTATATGATCATTTGCGAACATATCAAGGCAATCCGGTTCCGTCTAAGAAAGTTACTGTCACACCCCGATCTTACTAGGGTGTGATGGGCACCCAACCCTTACTTAGGAACAGCGAACCCTCTACCGTCATAGTACTTGTAGTCGTAATGGGCCCTTAACCGTATCATGAATGCATAATGAAAATTTTCAAAAAACGAACATATTTTATATCTTTCAATCGGCATAACTTGCGAGGTACAAAATCCGTAATATTATGTATATAAATATGACGGCTTATCAGAGTCGCTCACAAACATCTTATATACATGAATCTGTATAAAGTCTCATAACATAATCGGATACCATAACACACGTATACACCGACTCAAAGCACTCGAGAAAAAAATGGAGCTCGCTAATCCCGTCGGAACTTCCTCGCTAATGTCTTCAAACTCACACAGGTGTGCAGCATGTGGCATGAACGCGGCCCCGAAGTGGGTTGATACGGAATATGTCTTGAGTATGTAAAGTGTGAAACAAAGATAATGAGCAGCATAGAGCATGAATATAAACATCATGGGATCATAGAACGGATAATGAGGTAAGGGTAACCCGTACATGTGAATACTTTTTCGGATACTACGCATGTTCGTTTTTTTTTCTTTCCTTTTTAAAAAAAAACATTTCTTTTTCGTAGGCATGGAGAATAGAACTCATATCATGTCGTGTCTTGTCATAACATATCATGTCGTATCATATCATATCATAGCGTATCATATCATATCATATCGTATCATATCATATCGTGTCATAT
>NW_026716488.1:0-25803 GCF_029784015.1 Lycium ferocissimum
GGGGGTTTGGAGTAATTAGAACGGATTGGTTCAAAACAGATTTAGATAAGTTGGAAGAACCAAGTGAAGAAGGTATGCCTCAATCTCTTCTTTTATATGCTATGCATGGTTTATGTATGCTATTAAGTGTGGAAATGAATGAAAATCATGGAAATAGGGAAGTGGAAGTTGTGGCCGCGCAGGTACAAGTACACGTAACGAGAGGTGGATTGGCCTAGGATATCGTACTGCTGCTTGAAGTGCTCCGCTTTGATCCGGAGCCTACACTTTTTATTTTCGACATCTCATTATATGTATATATGTTTATTCATGGGTACGGCGGGGCCACATCCCGTCATATGATTACGGTATGACTCTTAGAGGGTACGTAGACATACATGAGTGGGTTATGGGTAGTTGTTTCCTTGTGTACGTATGATGCGCACTTCGGACGCCTATATGATAATAGCCTTGCGGCTCTGTCGATATCCTCTCGTGGATGTTGTGACCATGGTGTGTATGTATGATATCCTCCATTTGAATCTTTGTGACCACGGAGTGTTTATGTATATATGTGTGTGCATTTATGACATCCATGGCGACGTGTCACTATTACGTAAGTATAAGATACGATTATGTCGATTTATAGTACGATGTTTGAACTTTGTATATGTATATCTGTCTTCACGCGGATTGTGGTTAGCGAGTCGTGCGGGTGCCCGGCTCGGGCACCGATCACGGCCAACGGGGTTGGGTCATGACACGAAGTTACGGTACAAAGGCATTAATCGAGTAAAGGGTACCGAAGTTCGAGTAATGACAAAGAGTAAATAGTACAAGTATTTGCAAAGTAAGCTATTATTATTCTACTATAGATTGAGATTGTGAATGAGGATATGGAGACGAAGTATAAATGGATAATGGTATAGGTACACCCCAAAAGGGGAAGCGAGGTGAGAGAAATGTAAGGATGAGATAGAGACGATTTGATACGGTAGTGTGTTTGATATGAACGCTTGAGTTACAAATGAGACCTCTCACTGAAGTGAATTAGTAAGGTCGGGAAAACCGACACTAAGTGGATAGAAGTTCGGTAATGTGAAAAGTTTACACAGACTTTGAATAATGTGACGCCAGAAAACGGACGTATATGAAGAGAAAGAGTATGGCAAAGAGAACGGTATTGGATAGCGTAAGAGCTAATATGAAGGATGGAAATAGCTTTGAAAAGGGGCTCCCACAGGTACTTATGAGACTCGTACGACTAGTTGAACATTCGAGGACGAATGTTCTAAAGGGAGAAGGATGTTATACCTCGCATTTTGTACGTTGAATATCCAGGGTTAATGGCGAAGTTAAGGACAAGACTACGTTCTAAAATTATTTTAATGCATTAGCGAGGTTATGAGCATTATTTATGGACGTTGGTAGTATGGAAATAATGAGAAAGGTTAAGGGTAAAAAGGAAAATTCGGAAAAGGGTTCATGGAAAATATTGCGGAGGACTAAGGGTAAAATGAGAATTTTGCAAAGTTCAAGGAGGTTCATGAAATGGCTAGGTTGGCCGTGTGACATGCATGGTGCATGTCCACATTCTTATTAATTTATAGGGGCTAAGTGTAAACTACAAAAAAATACATGCGCCAAGGCTTGTTTAGGAAGACAAGTGGTCATCTTTGACCACTTTAGGAAAATTCAAGGAAAAAGAAAAGAAAATTCTAGAAAATAAAAGAAAGGGAAAAGAAAAAGAAAAATCTAGAGAGGGGGCATGTGACCCTCACATGCATGCAATATATATATATAAGGGAGAGGGTGGTCATATTTTAACAAGAGAGAAAGAAACAAAAAAGAAAGAAAAAAGAAAAAAAAAAAGAGGGAGTCACGGCCAAGGGGTGGCCGAGCGCCTAGGAAATTGATCATGGAAAGATTATTTTCTTCTAGTTTTATACTAAATGGAAGGTCCTCTATCATGTGGAGTAGTTGTTGGAAGAAGGAAACCATTTATTTTGCAAGGAGCAATCCTAGCGAGAAGAGGAATGGAAAGGAAAAGGTGAGGTTCAATCTTCCTTACATGTTTTATAGGTGTTTATGCATGTTGTGATGTGTAGAAAGGAATAAAGTTCATGAGATTATGGTGTTGTGTCGTATGGCCGTGTATATGTAGTATGGCATAGAAGTGAAAAACTAATTCTACTTGGCATGTGTTGGTTTGTGTATGTTTGGCATGTAGAAATGAATGGACTTCATGGAAATTATGCATGTTGAGGACTAGGCCGTGTGGGGGCTGTTTGGGGTAGAATATAATGAACTCATTTTATATAGTATTTTGGCTATTGATTGTTGTAGATTATGTGATGAAAATGAAGGTTTGATGACTCAAATGGAAGTCGTAATTGTTGTGGACTGATTTAGAGCATAATGTGATTTTAATATAGTCGCTTGAGTTGATGAAAATGATGTTGTTAGCGTATGGAAGTGTTGATATAGTTTATGAGTTGAAAGAAATAAATGTATTGTTGGTGTTCTTATGGCATTTGGAAGATTTGGGTTGGAATGTCTTGAACATGTTGTGAATTGAGTATTGATATTGTTATTATGATTGTTGATTATTGGCATTATTGTGGATGGTTTGGCCGGGTTGAATTCCCGGGTTGTTGTTGATTGAAATTGGCCAAGTTGAACTTGGTGGGATGGAGTATTTACGGGGGGAAATGCTGTAGGAAGTTCCGGTAGACAAGTGCTGCCTTAGATTTCACTTCTAAATGCTCTAACTAAGGTTTGGTAAATGTGACCAATTTGTAGATTTTGGTGGATTTGGAACTTGAATTTGAGTCGCGCATGAGGGCGGAAAAGGTATGTAAGGTTTTACTCTCCTTCTTTGGCATGTCTTAGACATACTAGGTTGGATATGAACCTCGGGGACAACTCCATTCTCCGGAATCCGCACCTAAAGTTTCCTCTCTTTTTCATTCGGTGGGAATTGAACGAAGCTGTGTGAAATGTTAGAAAAAGTTCCTAAACAACTAGAACTACACAAATAGGACCAGACGCTACCCTAAAACTCCCATAAGTAACGTCATGGAATGTAACATGTATAAATTGTATACGCCACCTCATTTGACTCGGTGGGCCCACTATTCCTAACTTCCTTCTTGGCTCCATTTGGTTTATTTTACGTATCACGATTAAAGGAAACTTTCGGACATTATTCGACTACTAAATAATAGGCTTTGTTTTTTTAATCTCTCGATTCCAAGGCAAGATTTTCTTCATAAAAGTTCCTAAATGTTTTCCAAAGTATTCATTTTTTCTCCAAATCCAAGTTGTACGATTTTGAAAGTTCTTATGACTAAAACAATGACTATGATTCTATGATGATAATGATGATGTCAGACATGAGAAAATGTCTATGACACGACATGACATGACATGATATGACCCGACATGATATGATATGACATGATATGATATGATATGATACGATATGATATGTCTACGTTCTCTTAATGTTATTCTCCGTTGGTAGTCTCGCCTTATGATTATCGTTCCTTCGTGAGACATGGCGACCGTGATTATTCCATAATGTAATCGGAGGTTTTCGACCTTACGTCACTCAGATGAATACATGACTTTCTTTGGGCTCTCATGCATGCCATACACATATGTACATGGGTTGGGGGGATGGGATACATGTATATGTGGGGAATGGGAAGGGATACATGTTTCATTGCCACAGTCGGTGAACACTTACCGTCCGGACGCGGGATGCCGGACGCGGGATATATGGGCGAGCCGGCGCGTATTTCGGCGCTATGTGGGCGAGCCGACTTGTTCGGCGCTATGATACCATATGACCGGACAAGCATGCATGGCATCCGCCCCCGGGGGCACTCGTATGCGCGGTCCATGACTTTACGTGATATGATTCCTATGTACGAGTTCTGACTTTACGGTATATGATCCTTATGTCTTGAGTTCTGACTTTACATGATATGTTCCATACGTACAGGTTACAGCTTTACACATGACATGTTCCATATGCACGACTTACTCCCTTATACGTGATATGTCTCATATGTACAGGATATGCTCTACATCTCCATACTGTTGTTGCACATGATTATGTCTCTCTTTCTATGTTACCATCCATACCTTACATACTCGGTACATTGCTCGTGCGGCCACTCTTCTTCGGGGCTGCGTTTCGTGTCGCGCGGGTGAACCCGGATAGTGAGAAGCTAGCATAGAAGATGTCCGGTGGGGGCTGAAGTGGCTCACTTGTCTGAAGTCTTTGCCGAGGTCGAGCATATGTCTATGATGTTTTGTTCGGAGTTAGAGACTTTGCGAACGAAGTCATGGTTATTGGGTTGTCGATGCGTAAGCGGCTCCAACGACTTGATATGTTATCACGTCTCGTGTTACGAGTCTTATATCATGTCAGATTTTACTTATGGAAAAAAAAATTTCTATGTATTCATTTCTAACTGATTCATAAGTTCATATGTGTAATAAGAGTCAGCGGGTTCGCTCGGCTCCAAATATGGGGTCGGGTGCCCATCACACCCTAGTGAGATCGGGGTGTGATAATATGTCACAAAATAATGGCACATCTCTATATAATCGTCAACAACTATGCCCATAAACATAAGCCAACAAGGCTGCCAAAATATTATGCAACAGTATGAACTGACAAGGTTATGAAACATCTAGCTGCATACATCTGTCTACGAGTGTCACGACCCAACCCCGTAGGCCGTGACTAGTGGCCGAATTGGGCACCCAAACACAGTCACAAACCCGAATCGCTAACAGATGGCTTATATAGACATAAATATCAAACGCTGTCTCAGAATATCAAACTGTCGCAAACATATCTCAAATGCAATCGAATATATATCAAAAGCCGACAAGGCTATCAAATGGCGCAACGGCCCAAAACCTACACAAATGCAAGCCGACGAGGCTGCCACGACGAATAAGATCGCCCAGAACATAATACATACAAACACACCTGTACAGAAGTAGGCACAACCCACATACATGTCCACAGACCTCTAAACGGACAAAACGAGAATCATATGACGGGACGGGGCCACTGCGTGCCCACGAACAAATATATACGATGCAACGAACGAATATATACAAAAATATGAGCTCGGAATGAGGGAGCACTCCAAATGGCATAGGTGGATCACCAAGCGTGCGTGCATGCACACGGGCATGAAACGCGCGCCCACGAAGAAAGGGGTCGATGCGAAATATATGCGAGTATGCAAAAGCGAAAATGTAGTATACAAATCGAGTCATGATCGAAATAGAGGTACGGAAAGTAAATGCATTTCCAAAATATCAAAATGTTACTTTAAAAATACGAATCATGCATAGGGCACGGAAATATGGTCGCCGCCCGTCGATGGCGCCATAACACGGCGTAACACCCGAGAAAGTTTCAAATCTCCGTATCCGTCACATATCAAACACAGCATAACGCCATACACAGCATAACACCAAATATGAGCGGAACCCGGCCCTCGAGCGAGGGACTCGGTGAACCATAAACACAGCATAACACCGGAGTATATCATAATGCGCACGACAACAGAACCGGCCCGGGACTCGGCGAAAGACATAACAGAATGCACGAGCGGAGTCGTGAGGAATCATATGCATAAAATCATTATCATAAATCCAAAGATAAGTAAAATAGTCATATTTGAAATCGGAATAATAATTACAACATTTTCTTTCAAAAGTTATCGAAATTTCATAAAGGCACGTTGCGGGACCCACGGACGAGTGTAGACCGAAATTTTGAACGCCTATGAAAAACATACTCATTCTATATCATACAATCTCCTACGAAAATCTCAAAGCAATCCGAGCTTTCCTGTGAAAGTTATGAGCGTTTGTAATTTTTGAATCGTTAATGAATAAACTCTTAAAAAAAACCAAACTTTCATACAACCTTTGCAAATCAAGAATTTCAAGAACATAGGATCAATATTTCATAACATCAACATATGAATATCAAGAAACAATTGCGTATCATAAACATGCTCGGATTGCGAGAGTAGAGTTTTCTCGAAGTTCGTGTCATAGCCTATTTTTAACTAAGGCATGCTAAGGAAAGAAGGTTACTTTACATACCTCAAACGCTCTCCAATATAATCCAAACTCAAGCTAAATCCCCCCTACGTCTCGGGCTGCCCACGATCTATAAACAAGTCATAAAATGCCAAACATTAGCTAAAGACTTTTTGGGCATTTAATTCCAAATTTGCCCTTAATTCTACAGAAATTTGGGCAGCATTTCCCCTGTAAATAGGCCACCCCGAGAATTTAACTCGGCCAAATCAATCAACAACAACAACAACCAACCAACCTAGCAACATCAACAACCAATCCGAAAGGCAATGCAACAATAATAGCTCTCTTTTTCCATCATTCAACAACATTCATAATTTCAATTCAACGGCTTACCTTCAAGACAACATCGATACTTATACATTCAAACATTAACCCGAACCCATAACAACCATATTTAAAGACATTCTAAGCAATTCATACAACTTTTCAAACAATCCAACAATTTCCCCAAGCTACCCGAATTCAGCCCCTAAACCGAGAACCTCACTTTAACCCATTCCTTATTTTCAATTCATGATTTGTATCCACAATTCACATTCTACAATGCTATTCTCATCAACATACAAACTACATTAAATGCACAATAGTCTCCAAATCAGTCCGCAACAACTACAAAATCAGTTTGAGTCATTCAACATTCATTTCCAACATAGAATTCATACGACGACGACTAAAACATTAAGCGATATCAATTCGTTCATTGTCATATAATATGACCCATTTCGACCAACACTACACATATACATATATGGATGATTCTCAATTGTTCTTCACCTTACAATGATCATAATATGCTAACTAGACATTAATTCATAGTTTCAACACAACACAACACACACATACTTACACGGCTCAACACTACATTCACCACCTCCACTTCAACATGCCATATTTCATGATGAATTCTTACCTTTCCTCTTCAACTTCCCAATAGCCTAGGGTTTTCAAGGATGAAAAATAAAGGGTTGATCGCTCCAACGACACCTCCACGCTACTTAGGGACCTCAATATAGTGGGTTTGTACCAAGGAAATAATTTTAGAAGGGCTTGAAATGGGGGTTGATTTTTGCTCCTCTTGGCCGAGAGCTTGTGGAGGGAGTTCTTCAACTTCTTGATATTTTCTAAGTGTTAAAATGACTAAAGATGACTTAGAGGTCATCTTTTAATTCCCCCTCTAGAGTTGTACAAGATCTTGGCCCACATTAATGTGTTGTTCCAATTAAAAGTTGACACAAAAATTGTGTGGGGGCCTTATCCCACTCACACGGCCAACCATGGAAAATGGATGACTTTTCGACTTCCAATTTTATCACTTTGGGTCCCAAATTTTCCTAATTGTTCCATGCCAACAAATTCATGCACAACTTATAACTCAAAATAAAATCGAAGGTCAAAAATTCCGACTTTGTATCCCGAATTAGTTTTGTCCTTAACTTATCATAATTAATCCGGATTGTTCCAATGTACGAAAATACGGGATATAACAACGAGCCTCTATACAGAATACAAGAATCCACAAAGATGGGGCAGGACTCCGCCATGCCTTAGTATATATATACAAAAGAGTAATACCAATAAACTGCAGCTCCGAAGCAAATAGAGCGCTCCTGAAACTCCGGTGATGAAGCTCCTAAGGATCTGACCCACCTCCCGGCTTTCCTGCGGGCATGAACGCAGCGTCCATAAGAAAGGACGTCAGTACGAACAATGTACTGAGTATGCAAGGCATGAATAATAACATAACAAGAGATATGGAACATAACATGAGATAAAGAGATAACCTGCACATCGGATTGCCTCTTAAGGCGGATACCATGCATGCTTAGCCTTTTAAAAAAACATTTTTCATACATATATAACATAATAGCGCTGCGGAACGTGCAGCTGGATCCATAAATATATTATATTATCGCTGAAGGTGCAGCCCGATCCATAAATATATTATATTACTACGGAACGTGCAGCCCGATCCTTATACCATATCATCCTTATATATGTTTCCGCGGAACGAACGGCCCGATCCATATACCCATATATCCCACATCCGGGATGATATCATAATATATCAACTGATCAGGTGGGTATGCGTATATAACACATCGCCTTTTTCCCCATACCCCATATATATATATATATATATATATATATATATATATATATATATAAGTAGAGCATGCATGAGAGCCCAAATAAAAGCTACTACTTTATCGGAGTAACGTAAGGTCGGTAACCTCCGATTTATATTATGGAACAATCGCTATCGCTATATCTCCCCTTGAAGGAACAATTATCATAATGTGAGTTCAACAACAATGAATAAAATCAAGAAATTCATGAAATAAGCTCAATAATCTCGTAATAGCATCAAATCCATAAGTTTTGGAATCTTTAGAAACGGGATCATCATCATCATCATTATCATCATGGAAAACATCTACCTTTAGCATCATAAGAACTTTAAGAATCATGAACTTCTAGTTTTTGGAACTAAGGATGTTATGGAAAACATGTATGGGTTCATAAGAAAAGAATCATCCCTTTGGAGAGGAAGGGACAGCCTTAACGTACATTTTTGGTCTCCTACTACTTAACACTTATCCTCCCAAGCTTGTAAATCTACATTCAAGAGAATTCATACTAACGGACGTCATATGCTTATCTTATTCCTTCAAATTAAATCCTTTTAGAATCTGTCGAACCCCTGTTTATATCCCTAGCCCGAAATCACATTACCAACAACCAACAATAACCACAATAACACTAACATCAACAACATCATCATCAATACCAAAATACTCCATAAAATATCCCACACGATGTTTATCTGATTTCACATCTAACTAATTCATTATACGACTATTTAATAGCTCTATCTTCATAAATAAACCTAAATCAATATCAATAAGGAGAGATTCTTACCTTATTCTCTCTAGAATCACAATATCTTCAATATTCACCTTGAATGCAAGCCAAGATCCACTGCAAAATGATACTATAATCATCGCTATACGCTATCAGATCCTAAATCCCGAGATTACACTTTATTTCGGCTAAAATTTTAGGGGCAGAAGTTTGGAGAAGGTTCCAGTGGTTTGGGTATAGTTTTCAGAGGTTGTTGGATGATAATAAGGGGCAAACCCCCTTTATATATTGTTTTAGAATCAGTTTACACCAACCTAATTTTTGCTCTGCGCGTTTGCGCCACCTTTGGGCCCGTTCGCGCAGAGTTAATCTCTGCTCTAGAAGTCAGTCTTAAAATGCTCATAATATTTCATCCCGATGTCAGATCGACGCACGGTTTGTTACGTTGGAAACTAGACTTCCTGAACTTCAATTAAGGATTTTGTTTCACTTTAAAAATGCTGATATACTAGAAGATATGCCTCTCTAAACTTGACCCAAAATTTCTGTCCAAAATTCTGCCAAACTTTCCAAAATTTTCGACAAACTTATTTTCTTCGATTTGCTTGATCCCAAAACATTTAGACACTTACTTAACACTTGTTAAGTCTATTCCTTAGCCTTATAAGGGTTCCATGATCCATCCGAGCTTACGTTAGTTTACTCACAACGCAAACGACGCGAAAATGTTTGAGGTGTAACATCCATGTAGTATGCATATGCACTTCCATGCCCTTAGAATTTATTGGAGAAAGACTTGGGTGGTAGGGAGGAAAAGTCATCACCATCCATGTTCCTGATGCCGCACAAGTTCCAATAGATTTCATGAACCTCCGACATGGCTGGTCACTAGGGTAAGGTTCAGACCAAGCCCCCCCCTTTAAACTGCTTTGTTCTCCCTACCAATACAGTCATGGAGGACATGGACTTACATATCCACATACAAGCTTGGAATAAATAGAACAAGTCTAATGCACACAGTTATAGGATAGCCATAAACTCATAGGAATAGGTAAAGAGCATGAAAAGAAGAAATTAATGGTCCAAGAAGATGTAATACTCTAACAAACTGAGACCAAGACAAATGAATATGACTTAGAAAAGGATGAAATAGCATATATGGACACAATGTGACCCAGTCTAGGCTGAATCAAACAATCATAACACAAGCAGGAACATGGAGGTGGCATAGTTCAAGACAATTTTGAATTAACCAGACATGGTGCAGATGGAAGCTAGCTACAAGCCTCCATATTTATGGGACAGCCCAAGGCAATTTACATAATGTCAACCAAAAAAATACATATGGAGACCTCATACACAACTGAGCAGGTTTATCTACACATCTGAACGAGAGCATTCATTTCATTTACAAAAGGACATGTACAGGATTACATTATAGTTATAATAAAACTAGTTAGGAATCTGGACAAGCATGGAAAAACTAAACAAAACCAAGCCTCTTTGAATTCAACTAGCCATTTCAGGACATAGTGGTATTTAAGAAAAAGAAAACAAACAACTAATGATGGCAGTAAGATAAGAGTATGTCAATCTAAATATATCCAAGAGTGATCCCCACATTCTTTTGAATTGAGTTTTAATTTGAGTCAATTTGTTGTTAGGGGGTTTATTAAGTCATTTTAATCCTCACAAAATCATCATCTACTAGCCTGAATATCCAGCAGGTCATGCCATATTGTAGGCTCTATCTAGCTAAGTCACAAAGATTCCTATAAGGAAACCGGTTAAGTATTGGCCACTAAACACATGGACCAAATATTAAGGCCCAGGCCAGGACTCAACGATTTCAAGAAAAGGACATGATAGGTAGGTTTTCCTCTTGAGCCTTGAATCAACTTGCTCTAGAGAAGATCATGCATAGATTTAATGACTTAGGCATAAATCCAGGTTCGTGACTTTGACTCACACTTTCTCTTTTTCTTTCTTTCAGACTTGGGACATGAGACAATCACACATTTTGGCTAGGACTAGTGTCAACTTCATTTAAACGCACTCAGGACCTTTAGACAGGATTCAGAGACAACTCATGTGAACAAGTGATCCAACAGGATTGAGTTGATGGTAATCCCTTAAATACTTGGTCTAATCTCCCTTTAAGACTTTTGGCACAACTGGACTCTATGACTAGATTGTAGAATCAAATGTATTCCTATGGCAAACACACCTCCATAGACTTATAGAATATGCCATGACATCTTTTATTGAAGCAAGTTGGACTTGTTTACGCAATCCTCTCTCTAAGATGCCTTTAAAAAGGCTCCTCTATTGTCCAGTGGCTCATAGCTTGCCCATGGACACTTATATCCCTGCAAATACCATTATTGAATCAATTCCCAACCAAACACTTGACTAACATGGACTCAGATGAATATTTTTAGTTATTTAGCCTAGAATTCTAATTAAGGTATGACTTTAATCCCTTTTTGATAATGACAGAGTTCAAAACGGGTCTTTACATCTCACTTTTAGCCTGATTTGACACAACAGTATAAGAATGTTACACCTCGCATTTTGTGCGTATTCGGAAAGATCGGAAGTAATTCGGAATGGTAGGAGTTAAGGTTCCAATTGGATTCTACTTAGTGTGCATGTGACGTTTAAGGAAATATTGACGCGGAAATATTAAGGAAGGTTAAGGGCAAAATTGGAACCTTGTAAATTAGTTCCGTGAATTTCCAGAAGCGATCCATCATCAATTGGACTCAAAAAAAAAAGAAAAATTGAGGCCCAACAAGGCAAGGGTGGCCGGCCATGTATGGCTTGGCCCAAGCCCATGTCACATGGAAGTCATGTGACATTTAATTAGAAGAGATGACATGTATATATACATGTTCATCCTTTGGAATATTCAAGAAATCAAAAGAAAAATCAAGAAGAAAAAAAGAAAGGCCTTTCGGCCGAATAAGAAAGAGAGAAAAGAAAGAAGAAAAAAATTCTTGGAGCTTGCTTGTTGGTTCAAAAACTTGGTTCTTCTTGGATTCATACTAAGTTCAAGGTGCTCTTCAAGTTGGTATAATTATCTTGGCAAGAAAGTGTTTCTTTTGGGCAAGGAGAATTCATTGGAAGAAGGTAAGAATCTCATATTTTCTTTTATGTTATGGAAGATTTATGAATGTTAGAATAAGAGGAATTGCATGGAAAGCATGGAATGGTGAGTTGTGGTGTGTGAGCCGTGTGAGTGTATATATAGGTGGCCGTGTGTGTGCATGGTTGTGTGTGGAAGATGTGTTGAATTTTATGTTGTACTCTAGTTGTGTTTATGATGGAATTCATGTTGGAAATGAAAGTTGAACAAAAATGGAATGAAGTTGGAAAAAATGTATGTGGCCGTGAGGTGTATGATGATGGACAATGATGAATTTATTTTGTTTAATATGTTAGTTGCGTTGTTGTGATCTTTATAGAGTAAATGGAGGATTAACGATTTAAGTTTGGCGTTAGAATGGCTTATATGTTATAAGAAGATATGTGTTCTAACGTAGTTATGATGGAATTACTAAAAATATATATTGTTTAAGTGTTAGTTGTGATTGTTGTCAATGAATTTGAAAGATGATAATGTGTTATGAATATGTTCGTCGAAGAATGGAAGTTTCGGGCTATAGTTATGGTTTCGTGGAAAGTTTGTATATTTTGCGAATAATATGAAAAATTATGTGTAATGTCTTCAAATGATGTTGGAATGATCTTGGTAAGCAAATAAGTATGTAAACATTGATATTGGTTCGAAATATGAGGTTAGTTTGAAAGTTGTTGACTTATGTTGAAAGAAGACTATTCATGTTAGTATGCGATTCTTGTTGTGGATTAATGTTGTTGGTTTGGTTGTTGTGGATATTTGAGCCGAGTTAAATTCTCGGGGGTGTCGTATTTATAGGGGGAAGTGTCGCCGAAATTTCGGTAGCCAAATAGAAACTAAAGATTGAAATATCAACTTGCATGAATAGTAATTGGTAAAGATGACCATTTGCCATTTTTTTGACGAAACGGGATCGGAGTTTCGGCAAGCGTAAAGGGCAAGAAAGGTATGTAAAGCTTGTCCATTTTCTCTTGGCACGTCTTAGGTGTATTAGGCTTGACCTTGGACCTCGGGGGATATTCCTACTCCTCGGAATCTACGTCCGACCTTAACCCTTTTCTCCTTCGGTAGAATTGAACCCATAAGGGGCGTAAATGGTTAGAAGTGTTAAAGTCCTAGAACTCGTACAAATGGAATCCGATTACCTTAAAACCCTTACTAATGACGTTATGAGGGTTAACATACGTAGTTTATATACGCCACCTCATTTGACCGAGGTGGGCCCTTTTTGTCCGGATTCCTCCCTGCTATTCCGTTTGAACTAATTTGAATGGTTCCATCGTGTCTTACAAAATATTTTGGCTTGGCAAACGATTCCAAAAGAGCTATTTTGATAATAATTCATCGGTCCACCGTACGACATACAGTATGATCAACGTCCGGTTTCTGAAATCCGATCTATTATTCGAGATGATTCATCGAGTCTCTGCAAATGTTTTGTATGTCATATTGCATTAGTTTCTCACTACCTCGCTCGTGGATGCCTCAATGCTTCCTCTTCACCGAGCCCGGCCGCGGATTTGTTATCAAGCGCTTTCCTCCGCATTGTTCGCCGTGCCTAGGTGCGAGGGGGGGGAGTATGACATGTACATGGGTCCGAAGTATGATGTGCCATGTACATATATTACGATATCCGACGGTGTGATGTGATGTGTGCCACCGGGTATGTTATGATGTGTTCGGAGATATTCCCCTGCTCGAAGTATGATGTGTTATGGCGCCGGAGACGGGGGCCTCGTTCGTTCACCGAGTCCCATAGCGGGGCCGGTTTTGGCATATGTTTTCTCGCATGCATCATTTATGACTTTTGATATGCATTTTGATTTCCTATGTACTTTGTTCATTCTCCGCACCTTCGTTCGATTTTTATTATTTTGTGCGTCTACCGTCTTTACATATTCGCACATTTTCCGTACCGACCCCCTTTTCTTCGGGGGCGTTTCGTGCCACGCGGCACAGTACGTTTGATTTTCGATTCGCCGCCTAGGTTATCTGTCAGCCTGTTGGAGTGCTCCTTGTCCGGAGCCCGTATTTTGGTATAAACTCTCTCGTTGTTTATGTACATATTCATTCCGGGGTACGACGGGGCCCCGTCCTTCGTCATATATGATTATGTTTTATTCCGTAGAGGTCCGTAGACATGTGGTGTGGGTTCGTACATGCTCGTGAGTTTTGCGTACGATTACGGCTTATCTATGTGGTAACGGCCTTATCGGCCTTCGTGCGTCATATCCGCTGACCCGACTAAATTATTATTTCTCGCTCATTTTTTATTATTTTGCTAGTTTAGGATAAGTTACGTATGAGTGCCCAACTAGGGTACTAGTCGCGGCCTACGGGGTTGGGTCGTGACAAAGAAAAGGTCAGACACTACATATTTTAACCTCAGAGGGAGAGCTAAACACCACCCTCAATCTCATTCTTAATCACGATCACCAGAAACTTATCATTTGAACCCTAACACTTAAAATGATACGAGCAGTTTATCAAATAAAAATATAGACAGATCCATACCAAGCTCCCCTTTTGCACTTCTTGATCCTTTTGGACTAAGTGATTGGTTTTAGTGAGACACCATTAGCACAAATGTCATATCAATAGCCTACCTTAGATGTTAATCACATGTTTAAAACCATTAAGGAACTCGATATCATAGAATCCTAGTTCAGACCAAATAAAGTGTCAAAAGACTTCTACAATTCATTTTACTATAATTCAAATTTACCAAGACGCTCGCTACTCTATGCACCAAAATCGCTAACCCTAGCAAAACTAGCAGTCGACATGGCCATGATGGCACGTGCCGATTCTCCTCCGAGTCCGTCGGCCCTTTGTATCTTGCTTCCATTTCTGATTTCCTGTTGTTGAAAGACAAGAGTGCTAACCAATTGACAACAGTCCTGAGATACCATTCAGTAACCTGTTTTGTTAAAGGACATAATACAAACATCTGTTAAAATAGATACTATTGAACAAAAACCTATTACTTATATTAATGGAGTTCCAAGAATTAAATGGATGGAGAATGACATCGCTCGAATGAATGCTATTGAAGAACTATAGTATGCTGTTGTAGGAAAATTCTCCTACGGATGGCCGGAGATAGAGGAACTGAGAAAGGCAATACCATTGCAATGTGGCATTAAGGGAGAATGTAGGATTGGAGTTTTTAGATTTCGTCATGTGTTGATTAGACTTTCTCTGGAGGAAGATTTTATAAATATTACTTCTAAAGGATCGTATTTCATCAATTCTAAAGATGGATATTATTACCAAATGAGACCTCTAATATATGATCCTACTTTCAAAGTTGAAGAAGAGACCACCAAGGTTATGGCTTGGATTTCCTTCCCCAACCTTTTGCCTACATTCTTTGTCAAGGAACCCTTATTTTCTTTGGCATCAGTGGTAGGAAAATCTTTGCATTTGGATATGGCTATGATTAAAAAAAATAAGTCCTAGTTGTGCTAGGGTGAAGGTTCTTGTGTACCTAAACGATGATCTTCCTAAATCTGTAGAAATGGATATTGTAAATGAAGAAACTAGCAAGGAGATAACTGAAACAGTGATCATTAGATATGATCAATTGCCTAGATACTATTTTGAATGTAAACTGCAAGGACAATGAGAAGGAATGTAGAATCTTGAATCTTGAACTAAGGTTTGATAAGAAAGGAAAGGACATGGTGACTGAAACAGATCAAAAGAGAGAAGCCCCAATAGAGAAGAACAAGACTGGTGCAACAACCATTTCTAAAGTACCAGACAAAAGGAATAACTAGCAGTAAAGAAACAACAATAACAAGCCTATTAAAATATCAACTAGTGGAAAGGTGGTTGGAAACTTACAAAGCTGGAATGCTAAGAAGGACAGGAGAACTAATGCTGATGAAATGAGAAAAGGGAAGGAGAATGACACAAATGGAGCACGAACAGAGAAAAGTATTCAAACTCATAATAAGTTTGAGGCTTTGACAAATGAGGGGACAGAGGAGACCAAGGAAGAACATAATACACACAATGAAGAAGTAGATGAACAGATTGGCAATACTGACAACAATGGAGAAAATGTAACAAATCCTAATGGAAGTAAAAGAATAGAGGAGCAAGAATAAGAGAAGGGGACATAAAATACAAAGACATGGGTTGAGAATGCTTTTGGCAAGGTTCTAGAGACACAATTAATTTTAGAATCAGGTGAGGGGCAAGCTAAATGGAGAGATAGAATAGAGGAACCTGAAGGCACAGGATCAGATGTGCAAACTGCAGGAAATGAAAATTCTTCAGTTCGAAAAGAACAAGTAGAGGTACATGAGGCAAGGGAGACAAAAACTAAGAGCAAGCAACATAAAGTGAATAATTCACATGAGGTGTCATCATTTGCTTCTTCCTCCAAGGAATCAGACAACATAGAGGGGCATCCTGTAGAAACAAATGAGGGGAAGGAAATTATGCACATTGCTATCAACAAGAAGCATCTAGGTGATGAAATGGAGGGTATTTGTAATAAATCGTATTATATGGAGTAGTATGATCTTGGTAATAATGCCAAACAATACAACGAAGCACTCGGGGAAGAAGGTATTCAAGATTCTGGTAATACAGATGAAGTTACAAGCAAGCAATGCTCTGAAAAGGCAAGATATACACAATTAAATGATAAGGTTCAAGAGTATATGAGGTTTGATTTGAATAAGCAGGTTGTAGAGACTTCTTTATCTACTAATGGATCCTACTTACTGATTGATTCTACTGAGAAGAAGGATCAGATCCTTTTAGATAATAATAAACAGGTAGTTGTAATGCTTTGATCACCCAATGCATCCCAGTTGTTGATGGATTATGCTGAGAAGGAGAATTAGTTTCCTGAAGTCAATAACAAAAATCAGAGCCAATTAGTAGTTAAACATAAAGCCTCAAATCCTAATGATAATCTCCAAGACATTGTAGCACATAGAGTTTCTCAATCAGATATTTAAGAAGCTTCAGAGGGGAATCAACAAATAGAGGAGGATAAAGGAATGAAGGACAGGGTCAACAATAGCCACAAAGTTGCAAGAGAAGCTGGATTGTAACCAAAGGCTCTAATTAAGAGTGGTAAAAAACATAAAGTCCAAGAGATACCACAGACCAAAAGAATTTCAAAGAGGACAGCTTCTTCAAAGGGTAAATGATGATTAAGGCCTTAATTTGGAATATTAGGTCTGTTAATACTCAACAGGCATTTCAGAGACTCATCAAGTTACAAAACCAACACAAATGTTTCATAGTTGCTCTAATGGAACCTTTTCAGAATTGTAGACATCTGCAAAAGTACAAAAGAAAATTGGGCATGGAGATTGCTATTGCCAATAAGAATTGGAAGATATGGGTTTTTGTAGATGCTGCAGTTCCGATGGCAAATTTTAATGGATGAAGATCAACAAATTACTTTGAAGGTGCATCATCAAGGCATAGATAAAGATATTATTGTTACTTTTGTATATGCTAAATGTGATGAAGGAGAGAGATTACCATTGTGGGATGATTTGTATCAAATAGCAAGTTCTATGGAGTTGCCATGGATGATTGGAGGAGATTTTAATGTTATTTTATCAGAAGAGGAGAAATTGGGAGGTGTACCTGTTACACTTGCTGAATGTGAAGATTTTGCTTACTGTGTAAATTCTTGTGATTTATTTGACATGGGTTTCAAAGGAAGTCCATACACTTGGTGGAATGGTAGGGCTGCAGAGGATTGTATTTTTAAAAGTGGGACGAGGAGCTCATTTGTCAACTCCATATTTCGGGAAATTTTCCCATAATTGAAGTGGAACGTTTGACAGAACGAGGGGTCGTCGTTTTCCTTTGTATCACTTGTGGTGAAGGAGTTGTCGGCTTTCAAAAGGTACCATGCACAATACAGGTTTTTGAATTTTTGGACTCAACATGAGTCATTTCAGGATTTGGTTAAACAACACTGGCAGACAGAGTTTGTAGGTACTCTTTTCTTGGCCTTTAAACAGAGATGGAGGAATCTGAAGAGGGCTCTATCAAAATGGAGTAGAGAAAATTATGGAGACATTTTCAAGCAATTATCTATCAGAGAAGAGGTGGTCAGGGTGAAGGAACAATTGTTTGAGGAAGATCCTAGTATAATCAACAGAATTGTGCTTCAGAAAGCACAAGCAGAGTTGAAAAAGTATCTAAACATTGAAGAACAGTATTGGAGGCAGAAAGCTGGCATTTCCTGGTTCACTGAAGGAGACAGAAATACTAATTTTTTCCATAACCATGTGAATGGGAAGAGGAAAAAGTTACAATTAAAAAGGATTCAAAATAGCAATGGGGTTTGGCTAGAGTCCATGGATCAAATTTCTGAGGAAGCAGTGAATTTTTGATAAGCAATTCATATAAGAAGAAGATGCAGTGGAGTTTGAGATTCTTCAGAATGTCCCATCCATGGTTACACATGAACAGAATGTTGTCTTATGTTCTTATCCTACAAAGATGAAGTAAAGGGCGGTTTGCTTTGGAGAGCAGAGTCTTAGTGGTCAGTTGGGTTTACGGGTTTTCTCAGTAATATTGGGAAATAGTTGGTAATGATGTGCATGATGTGGTTCTGGCCTTCTTTGATGGAAAAGAGTTACCTAAATCTATTACCCATACAAATCTGGTTCTTATTCCTAAGAAATAGGCAGTGGAGACTTTTTCAGATATGAGGCCTATCAGTTTATCTAACTTCATCAACAAGGTGATTTCAAGGGTTATACATGATAGGTTATAAAGTATTCTCCCTACTTTGATTTCCTCAAATCAATCAGGCTTTGTTAAAGGAAGGAGTATATTTGAGAATATTCTACTCACTCAAGAGATAGTCTCAGATATCATAATAAGGGGCAAGCCTGCAAATGTGGTTATTAAACTGGACATGGCTAAGGCTTATGACGGAGTATCATGAAAGTACCTAATGCATGTATTAAGGAAAACAAAAAGGGCCAAATATACCCCTCGTTATACTTTGGGGCTAAATATACCCATATCGTTATACTTTGAGGCCGATTCGCACCCCTCGTCATTAAAGTTGTCCAGATGGACATCAAATCTCTTGGTGCCACGTATTTGATGAGATGGATGTCACGTGGTATGCCACCTCAAAACCCTAAACCATTTACCCCTCCTGTTATTCTTCGTACTAAAAATTTTTTCTTCCCTCGCCACCATTTATACACCATCGCGCCATGACCACCATCTTTATATACGATGGGGTTTGCGGTGTCAGGGGTCGATTTGTCATTTTTGTTTCTCTCCTAAAAAAAACTCCCGTATAATCATTCCATATCTCTCTCTTGTTTTATGTCGTGAAAATGATGTTGGCGATCGGAAAAACTTAATAGGTATTAAACAATTGAATTTGAACCTTCCATTAAACAATTGGTTCCCACCCCATGAGCATCTCTCCAATTTAATTCAATTGCTAAAAGCGATGCGATCCACTTCTTCCTTTATTCATTTTGATATGGGTTTTTATTTTAAGAATAAAATTTGATCTTTTTTAAATTTCTACAATGCACAGTTGAATGCGAGTAAGTTTTTTATTTTCGTTGAGTTTTTAAAGTTTGAAATTCAATGTTACTTTGTTGCGTGTTGTCTTTACGATTTGGAATATAAATGAAGCTATTGGTAGGAGAATAGATAACGGGACAAATGGAGAGTTGGTTGTGGTGGCGGTGATGGTGGTAATGGTGGTGGAGGAAAAAATTTTAGTGGCGGGGAAAAGACAAATAGGGGAGGGTAAAATAGGTTAGGGGAGGTTTGAGGTGGCGTATCACGTGGCATCCATCTCGTCAAATGTGTGACCACGTGGGATCGGATATCCTGTGAACAACTTTTAGGGGATGAGGGGTGTATTTTTTGCCTCGAAGTATAACGACGTATTTATTTGGCCCCAAAGTATAACGAGGGTATATTGGCCCTTTTCTTATAGTACGGTATATTTGACCGTTTCATGTAGGAAAATAGGCTTTGCTGAACATCTTATTAATCTGATCAGGAGATTGATAGAGAACAATTGGTATTCTATTTTACTTAATGGACAAGCTACTGGATTTTTTCATTCTTCAAGAGGGGTAAAACAAGGAGACCCTCTATCTCCAGCTTTATTTCTACTTTCAGCAGAAGTATTATCAAGGGCTTTAAATGATTTATTTCAAGATGATAAGTATGTTGGAGATGTGATGCCAAACTGGACAAATACATTGAATCATCTAGCTTATCTTTGATGATATAATTATTTAAACACGCGATTCATATTCTCTGAAATTATGCGATTACGAAGAAATATGAAAAGACTTACGAGGCAATTAATCAATACCTCTAAGATTTCTTTTTATATATGTTTTCTAAGGTGGGCAATGAGTTGATGCAGCGGTAGAACATAGCGGTTTTCCCAGGGGCCAGTTCCACTTTCACTTATCTTGTTTGTCCTATCTGTTTATTCTAGGAAGAAGAAGATTTTCTATCTTTTTTGTTTAAAAAAGTGAAGGAGGCACTTTCTTGAGGAAAAATTCTTTCCTTTGAATGAAAAGTTGATACGATTAATAGTGTTCTTAAGTATGCTATTCCTCATTTCGGTGATTGCACCTCCCAAATGTAGCAATTAAGGAACTCCATAGGATTTTTGCTAGATTCTTTTGGAGTAGTAAGGAAGAAGGGAGGATTAGACATTGGGTTTCTTGGAAGGATGTTTGCCTACCGACTGTGGAAGGGGGTCTGGGGTGTAAATATCTATTGGATGTGTCTAATGCCTTATTTGCTAAATTGTGGTGGAGATTCAGGACTACATCTTCTGTATGGGCAAATTACATGTGGAACAAGTATTGTAAGAAAGTAATTCCTACTTTGGTACAATGGAAAGGTGGAACACAAGTGTGGAATAAGATGCTACAAGCAAAGGGATGCAATTGAACATGAGATTTGGTGGGAAATTAGGGGGAACATCCGATGTTTGGTATGAAAATTGGACAGGCGGGTGCTCTTCACTATGTAGTTCCTACTGAATATCCCCAAATGAAGATCTGGAATATGTGGTTGAGCTAATAGATGGAGGATGTTGGAAAGATCAATTACTTAATCAATCTTTTCCGGTAGACATAGTAGAACATATCAAATGCGAAATTCCATAGAAGCCGGAAGGTAATCAGTGGACGGAGACCTTGGTGGATGCCTACTAGTACGGGAAAATTTTACATCAAATAGGCATGGAACATTTTGAGATAGCGGGAGCATGAAAAAACTAATTTTAAGCAATTATTGATTAAGGGAGGGCCTTTTAAAATATCTTTCGTTCTGTGGAGATTATCGAAATCTATCCTCCCTACTAATGACACATTAATAAGGATTAGGATTCCCATTGTATCAAGATGTTATTGTTGTACAGTCCCACAACAAGAGATTATGCAACATCTTTTCCTGACAAGTAAATTTGCTTCAGATGTGTGGAAAGTGTTTAAAAAGAGGCAGTTGGAATTCAAATGAATCTTATTCAGATTCACCAAGTTATCAGAACTTGGTGGAAGATAGAGTGTGCTGAAAAGTTTAAACCTATACTTTATGTAGTTCCTGCAATGATTACTTAGGAGTTGTTGAGGAGAAGAAACCTTTATTAAACATGGAGGTCAGGTGAGTTTCAATAGAGTTATTCATGAGATTAATAGAAACCTATACTATTTGACAAGGAGCAGGTATCCCTGGCTGAAAAATATACCCTTTCTTTGGCCTGAATTAGTGGTTTTTCTTGAAGGGTATAAACTTATTTTGATTACCAAGACTGTTTATTGGAAATTGCCATTTGAGAGGTGGTATAAATGCTTATCTTGATGGGCTTCTATAAAGGGTAATCTGAGCTTTAGTAATTATGGTTTGTGTTCGTGATTGGTTTGGAGAATTGATATAGCGAATAGAGTTTGAGAGGCAGAATTCTAGTGTTGTGGCTAAGGCAAGAGCAATGATGGAGGGACTGAGATACTGTGTGAACCATGAGTTACATCCACTGATTTGGAAACTGACTCATTACTAATAAAGAAAGTGGTTGATGGAGAGTGGGAGATACCATGGGGGATAATTGTCACACCCAACCTTGGTAAGGCGTGACTGGCACTCGGCACACTATGGGAACCGAGCGAACAAAACTGTAACTCACGTTTCTGTATCTCGAAAGGCATCGTAAGACCAAGGTACTATAGTATGGGGGCACAAACCCAAGAATGTACACTTCGTCTTAGTAATCTCGAGTGCGGGGTGCACCGTAAGGCTATCCATAATAATGATACAACACTTAAAGACATAAGTCGAGATAATTATAAGATATCTAAGCATGCATATCGTAACGAGCCTCTACGAGTACATGACATAAAGTGGTCGGAACGGGGGCCCCGCCGTCCGTACAAATGCGTATGCAGCCATGGTGACTCACGGAGCAACTCCGAAGCAAGTGGAGCGCACGACTACACTTTCAAAGTGTGCTCCCTTCTTGAAAGATCGAGTGTTGTATCTCGGGAACTGCGGGCATGAAGCGCGAGCGCGCCCCAGCGAAAAGGGGACGTCGGTACGAAGCAATGTCATGCGAGTATCACGAGGCGGAAAGTGCAACAAAATAGCCATATACTAAAAGATGAGAAGAACAAGAATCAACCTGGCATTCCTAAACTACCGGTGGAAATCAGCACATATATACATACCCTCTTCATCTTAACGTAATCTTACTAGTACGTATACCCTACCATAGTCCTGGTTACCTTATACATGAGCGTTATACGAACATGTGTTGCGAGCGTGCGACTAGATCGTATATGATACATGTTTCTCTATACTCTCGCATGCTTAACTATATCTAGGTATAGTGCTGTGCCTTTATCTTACTAATCATTCTATACTAGCGCGACTGATCAGTGCTTAGCGCGATCAGGTGCAACCCGATATTAATAGTCGCGTCCGATTATAAACTGCCCCGATACGTGCCAAAGCGCCAGCCAGCGCGTGATACACGGTATTAACTACCCAGCCTTATTACATCCGATGGTAAATATATACATACGCGGTGGTAGACGATGGTAAATACGTATATACACTTTTATCATCACTTATTATTGTATTATTACGAAAATTAGTATCTTGTACCAATGATGCGTGACCGATGGTAACTATGATCGACATCGTAATCAAACTTCTACAAGTAATCTATATGCACTTCTCATGGTCTTCGCTTAACCCGTAGTGTCTACATAATCATATAAGCCTTATAAGCACGCTCGGGCCATAGCTAAAATGCTTCTAGACTATAACGATTCTAGATACAACGCTGAACTACTCTCTTGAACATTAAATACCTCATTAGAATCTCTGCCCCTAACACTACATTCATATCCTATAAAACATCACTTAGAACTGTTCCTAAACTCGTTGGATTATTATTAGGGAGGCAAAATCCACATGAACACGTCTCGCCTTGGAGGAACAAAGTCGTAAGATGAGATCAACGTCAATGAATAACATCAATAGCCATGAAACAAGCTCAAGGATATCACAAGAACATTGGGAAAAGCTTTGGTACTTTTAGAAATGAGTTTATTGAAGATTTCATATATAGGTTCACAACAAAGAAATCGTACCTTAAGAAAAGAAAGGTTTAGCCTTAACATACACAGACGCTTCTAGAGCTTTCAACCTACCTCGCATCTTGAAATCTACATATAAAATCATTCTTTATTGTTAGGCTTTGTTTTACATACTTATCTAAGCCTCAATAAATCTTTCAGAGAATGCGAAATTCGTGCGGCATCCCCTGTTTATATACCCGGCCAATCATAATCCGAATGACGACAACAGCCATGACAATACCAGCATTAACCAATATTATCAACTTCAAATATTCCATAACATCTCCACGATGTTTTATCCAATTTCTCCACCAATAAATCCACATACGGTTATTCTACAACTCTACTTGGTAAAATACTTATATCCATATCAATAAGGAGAGATTCATACCTTATTCCCGCTAGTACCGCGATATCTCAGGTTGCCTTGAATTCCAACCAAAAGATTCACATGATACGATAATATAATCAAGCTAACGCATTTATCAACTTAATCCGGAGATTATACTTAATTGCGTTAAAATCTTGTGGACAGAAGTTGGGAGAATTTTCTAGAATATTTGGGAATTATTTGGAGAATTCTTGGCTGAAAAATGAGGTTTTGGATCAGATTTGGTCCTTAAATAGTGGGTCAAATTCGGGTCGGTTACTGTAGCAGCGTTTCTGCTCTGTCAGCCTAACTTGTAACGTCCATAGTTCTCTACTCTAATGTCCTATCGATGAGCAGTTTGTTGGGTTGGAAACTAGACTGGACGAACTTTATTTTGGCTTTTGTTTCACTTCAAAACACTTCGTATGCTAAAATATTCGTCCCTCGAGTTGGACCAAAATTTTCACCACAAAACATTACCATCCTTTCTCCAAAGTCGTACTACTCCATTTCTTCCGCTCATTTCCTTATAAAACCTTCCGGTATACATTATACATCCTTTACTTTCATTAAATATACTTAATAATGCTTCGTTCCTCCATAATCAGTTATTTTGTAGCCATAGCTTGACATACCGACGCTCAGGTACTAAGTGCTTCTCTGAAAGTACGGGGTGTAACAATAATCACATAGGTGGATAGAATCAGGAAGATGAAGAATGAATTTAATGTGATAATACAACGTATATACAGGGAAGGAAACACCTTGGAAGATTTTTTAACTAACCTAAATTTTGATTTTGCAGGTACTTCAAGCTTTAGTTCCTTTTCTGAGTTACCCAGTGCAGGAAGGAGGATTCTAAACCTAGACAAACAGCAAGTCCCTAACCTCAGGATCAGGAATGCGAAGAATCCGGGAAATATTGTTATACATACATGATTTTGTGACCCAAATGTTGACACAACTTCTAATGGTGGTATTAGCTTTGTCTTTGGCAAATTGAAGTTGGAGTGGAATTTAGATGAGAACAGAATCACATGTATATGCTACGGTTTTTAGAGCGAAATTTCAAGTTAAAGAAATCAACGTGAAGATTTAACTCTTTAATATGCTACGCCTCCCATTTTATTGCAAAGAAGATTTTGGCTTATTGGTGGTGTACACCTTCGGTTCGATAAATCCGCACATCTTTCTTTCACTCGAGATATTTTACTTTGTATGTGTACAGAGTATAAGTATGCATTATTGACATTACGAGGGAATTAAGTGAAACGAATCGAATCGGCATAATGACAGTTCCGGAAAAGCTGCTGGAAACGATCGACGTCGATGGCCGAAAGGAATGAGACCATCGACAAGTCGACGAAGCTGAGTAAAATGCAGCACCCGTCAGCGGTTTTTGCAATGGAACATTTCCAGGCGGTGGTCGTGGAGCATGTGAAGCGGACCCGGAAATGCGACAAATGCGATGGCAAATAAACCACCCGTCGACCGGTGCGAACTTTCCCGCGATTATAAATATAAAATCCCCTTTATTCCCTTATATCCTCCAAAAAAAAATTCTCCTCTCTTGAACTCTCCAAAAAACCCCCCTTATTTTACAAAAATCTATCCAAGAAAAGTCAAAAACAAAGACTAAGAGTTATGTACAAGGAGCCATTAGGGGA
>NW_026716489.1:0-12887 GCF_029784015.1 Lycium ferocissimum
TAAATTACAACATAAACTCCAACTCATCTTACCTATACAACAATTCACACACACGGCCATATACATACATATATAATTATCATGCAAACGTCCATATTTCTATGAATTCTATTCATTTCCATATACTACAACACTGACAAACCTTCATAACATAAATAAAAGAGAGGAATTCTTACCTTTTTCTTCTAACCTCTTCCCTTCACCAAGTTGTCCAAACGACGAAAGCTAACGACTTATCTTCGAAATAATTATACCACGTTGTAGACCCTTGAATTAGTAGGAATACAACAAGAAAATAATTTTTGGGGAAAAGATTTAAGGGACAAAATTTAAGGACCATGGCGAATGGCCATGGTTATTATTCTCCTTCTTTCTTTCTTTCTTCCTCTCTCAATTTCTTGAAGTTTCTTGAATGTTCAATTAGCCCCCCTCCTCTTCTTTTTATTACCAAATTAATTACATGGGCTTGGCCCAACTTCTTTTTTTTTTTCATAGGATGGTCGGCCACCTTTTGGTGGGTTGGGCCTCACTTCTCTTCTTTTTTTTTTTTTTTTGTTTTTTGTTTTTCCAAGCCCAATTACTTAGCCCATATTTTGGTAATTCATGAACCCGTTTTCCGACATTCCAATTTTGCCCTTAATCTTTTCCGATATTTCCACATCGAAATTTTTCATAACCAACTTATATCAAGCAAGACTAAAACATAGCATTATTCTCAACTTACTACAATTATCTCAAAATGTCCAAATATTCGAAATACGATTTATAATACTTGTGCTTAGCTTATCGCAATCATCTCAAAATATTCGAGCGTGCAAAGTGCGGGGTATAACATATACAGCCTCGTATCCCACTCTAACCATCCAAGACCTGCTATTTCAGGTAACGGAACAAGTATATTCGATCTTACCTGTGTGACCTTTCCCGTCACCACTTACCATTTTCCGCCGTATGCAAGGAATTTTTATTTCCTATGACTTGCCTCTATCGCACGATCTAAGACAGAAAGAAGGTCAACAATTCCTAAATGCCCTGTAGCCTCCTGTTTATAAGTGTGGCGCGCTTCACACCATAAACAGGACTCTACTAGACACGGTAGCGTAGACATTCCGAGGACCTAACCGCTCTGATACCACTTTTGTCACGACCCAACTCCGTATGCCGCGACACGTGCCCTAGTTGGACACTCATACGTACCTTAACCTAAATTAGCAAAATATTACAAATAAGAAAAAGTAATAATTTAACAAGGATAAGTGGGCATGCGCCGAAGGCCGATAAGGCCGTCACAAAACATAAATAAACTCTAAACGTACGCAAATCTCACGAAACATATACTAACCCACACCACATGTCTACGGACCTCTACGTAACAAAACATAATCATATGACGGGACGGCCCCGCCGTGCCCCGAATAAATGCGTACATATGCGAATAGAAAATCTTATACCAAAATACGGGCTCCGGACAAAGGAGCACTTCAACGGGGTATGCGTAAAACCTAGGCGGGCGGATCGACAAAGAAACCAAACGTTGTCACACGCGTGGCACGAAACGCGGCCCCGAAGAAGGGGTCGCACGGAAAATGTCCGAATATGTAAAGCGAGAAAATGTAATAAACAAAACTAAAATCGAACAGAATGTGCGAAAAAACGAACGAGATGCATAGCTAATCAAAAATGCGTACGTAAATCATACGTAATGCATGCGAAAGAAAACATATGCAAAAGCCGCCCCGCTATGGGACTCGGTGAAGAGCGAGAGGCGCTCCTTCGTCCCGCGCCAAAACACATCATACTTGAGTAGAATATCTCCGAAACAAATCATAACATACCAAGTGGCCACGTCACATCACATAATCAGATATCAGAATATACGTACATGGCACATCATACACCGTAACCCATGTATATGTAATACCTGCCCCCTCACACCGGAGCGCGGCGAACAATGCAGAGAAGTACGCTTGAGAACATATCCTGGCCCGGGCTCAGTGGGGGAAACATTGAGGCATCCACGAGTGGAGTAGTGAGAAACTAAATGAAATAAAAATAACATATGTATTTCCAGAGACTCAATGAGGCATATCGAATGACAAATCAAATCAATGGAATCGGACTGAGTCATAGAACATACCTTTCGGACATCACGGAGGATTATGTCGGAACGAACGTTGATTCGTGGTACATATCAAAGCACGTCATAGAACTTAACGGAATATTTAAAACAATTTTTAAGTAATAAATAGAAGAGTAGCTAAAACGTTTTCTTTTAAACATTGTCCAAAAATCATTCATTTGCATAATAGAAGTAAGTTCGGGAATAGCGGGCCCACCTCGGGTCAACCGAGGCGGCGGACAGAAATCATAAACATTAGGCTCTGTAAAGTTGTCTATAAAGGTTTCAAAGCGATTCAAAATCATTTGCGAAAGATACAAAGGTTTAGGCGCTCTTATATCCAAAAGCAAGCATTAGGGTTCATTTGCGCTGAATGAATAGTACTTAAAATCAAGCTCGAATTTCTAGGAGCAGAATTATCCCCGAGGGTCTGTTTTCGGCCTAGTAGGTCTAGGACGTGCCAAATAAAGAATAGGTAAGCTTTACATACCTTACGGATGACTTGCGCTCGCTTAAACTCAAATCCCGTTTCGTCGAAAACCGCAAATGGTCATTCTTACCAGTTACTATTCATGAGACTCACAATTCCCAATCTTAGCCCATATTGTTCAAAAAAAAAATTGGGCAGCACCTCCCCTACACATATAGCACCCCCGAGTTTCAACTCGGCTCAAAATAGTCAACAACAACCCAACAACAACACCAAGAACATCAACAATCACTACAAACCACAATATAACATAACTAGCTTACTTTCCGACATAATGCGACAGTTTTCTTTCCGACTTCACAATTTCAAATCAATATCGATATTTCCATATACACATACTAATTTGAGATCATTCAAACACAAGCCAAGAATATTTCAAACCTTACCCCCGATATTCGACAATTCCATATCCTATCCAAAATCCTTATATATGCGACCAAATCGTCCCAACACATTTTCTACTCACTAATTCATCACCAATAACCATAATCTATACTTGAACAACTCCATTATCCTAATATCATAAAATCACATTAATACGACATAACTCTCTACATTCCGTTTTCATACCAACCCAACCCATATATGCTCCGTTTATATTGTAATGATCACAACAAACATAACTAACATATTAAACAAAATAAATCCATCATTAATTCACCACTACATATGCCACGGCCAACATGTAAAATTCCAACTTCATCCAATTTTATTCAACTTTCATTTCTAATACAAACTCCACAATAGCCATAACTAAAATACAACATAAAATTCAACATAACTATATTACAAACATTCGGCCACATGCATGCATTCTCATTCAACATGCCAACTTCCATATTTTCATAATTTTCTACTCATTCCTACATTCCACAACACAACCAAACCTTCATAACATAAATAGAAGGGGTGAATTCTTACCTTTCTCTTCAAGTTTCTTCACTTCACCAATTCATCCAAACGACGAAACCAATGGGTTATCTTCCGAAATAATTGCACCACGTTGTAGAGGGACCTTGAATTAGTAGGAATATAGCAAGAAAATAATTTTTGGAATCAAGATTTGGAGGGTTGGTTTCTCCCTACCATGGCCGAATGGCCCTTAAGGTTTGCTCTTGGTTTTTCTCTTGTTTCTCCTTCTTGCCTTGTCTTGAAAATTCTAGAAAAATGTCCAAGTCTTGCCCCTTTTATTCTTAGCTTATCATGTGACCATGTCACATGACTACAATTAAATTTTTGTCCCTTTTCTTTGTTGCCATGGCCGGCCACCCTTCATGGGTTGGGCTTGGCCTTCTAAATTTTTTTTTTGAAATTTTCATGCCCAAAATCCTTAGCCCACATTTTTGGCAATTCATGAAACCATTTTCCGACATTCCAATTTTGCCCTTAGACTTTTCCAATATTTCCACGTCACTAGTCTCTAAAACCTCACATGCACACTAAGTAGAATCCAATTGGAACCTCAATTCCTACCATTCCGACTTGTTTCCAATTTTTCCGAATTCGCATAAAATGCGAGGTGTAACACCATGACTTCCATTCATTTCCACACTTCACAACATACATAAACCATGCGTGACATATGAAAGACAAGATTAGACCTTACCTTCTCTTCCACTCCCTTTCTCGGCTAAGGTTCCATTTTCAAGAACGAATGGTTTCCTTGTTTCGACAACTACTCCACGTCGACGAGGACCTTCTAATTAGTAGAGAAACTTAAAGGAAAATATTTTTCCATGATCATCTTCAAGGGCAGTTCGGCCAGCCCCTTGGCCGAACCCCTCTCTCTCTTCCTCTCTTTCTTTCCATTTTTCTTGAAGTTAAATGAAAGGTTGTGTCTTGTAATTCATCCCACACACATATATATATATGAGGGGGCACATGGCCGGTCATGTGCCCCTATTTTTCCTCCAAATTTTTCTCCAATTTCCTTGAATTCTCTAGAATTTTCTTTGATTTCTAAAAGATGAATTAAAGTCTTGCATGACCATGAATTGTACACATACACATACATGCCTCTACAAATATGAAATAAACACATGGTCCCCTTCTTTGGCTTAAGACAATTGGCCAACATGCAAGTGGGGCCCACGGCCACTTTGGCCCCTTTGGCCATTTCATGAAATCATTCCTTCCAACTTTTAGCCTCCAACTTCTTTTTTTCCCGAGTTTATCCTTAACTCTCCACTCCAATAATATTTTTAAACGACTTGCGCATTACAACAAAACCGGAAAATGACCTTGCCCTTAACTTCCCGCAATTGTCTTACCCTGCTCCGACGTACGAAAAGCGGGATATAACATCCTTCCCCCCTTTAGAACATTCGTCCTCGAATGTTCGATTAGTCTTACGGGATCTCATAAGCACCTCGGGGGAGCTCCCTTTTCAAAGCTATTTCCATCCTTCATATTAGCTCTTAAGCTATCCAATATCGTTCTCTTTATCATACTCTTTCTCTTCATATACGTCCATTTTCTGGCGTCGCATTCTTCAAAGTCTGTGCAAACTTGTCACATTACCTTAAACATTATCAGGACTTCTATCCACTTAGTGTCGGTTTTCCCGACCTTACTAATTCACTTCAGTGAAAGATCCCATTTGTAACTCAGGCGTTCATATCAAACACACCACCGTATCAACTGTCTCTATCTCATCCTTACATTTCTCTCACCTGCTTCCCCCCTTTTTGGGGTGTACCTATACCATTGTCCATTTATACTTCGCCTCATATCCTCATTCCCAATCTCAATCTATAGTAGAATAATAACAACTTACTTTGCAACACTTGTACCATTTACTCTTGCTGTCACTCGAACTTCGGTACCCTTACTCGATTAATGCCTTTTTGTACCGTCACTTCGGTTGCTGGGATTCACATGTCCACCGATACAATCATATTTGGGATATCCTACACCTTCATATATACATATATATAGTTACTATCAACTAGCCCACAAAATACGTCCAAACGCTGTTCAAGCCTATCCTAATTCCCAGGGCTGTGATGCACTTCCTGTCTCTTTACCGAGCTAGTCCACCTCGTCTTACGCGTCCTCTTAAGGTTTCCAGTCATCCCATATACTCTAGTTTTCCTTGGGCTACGCTAATCTTCCATTTGTCCCTTATGTCCGAATATATATAGAATTTCCTGTAAACTTCCCAGGGGGTCACCCATCTTAGGATTACTCCCACCTGAGCACGCTTAACCTCGAAACTTTGCTGGAATTTGATGCCTTGACGCTGATATTTTCGCATCTACTTCCTCGTATGCCCTTTATTACCTGATCTAGAGCCAACCAAAACTTTACAGCTTCCGAGACGTTGTCGTAATACGTCCTTTCTTTTACAATGACTGTTTTGCCCTTTCCTTTTCCCGATGTCCACCTTCCGCCCTGCGTATGACTATTTTGTCGGCGCCCGGCTCCACGTAGCAGAACAAATACATCTACCCGGTCACACCTCGTTTGACTTCCATATCATCCTTCCCCTTTTTCCGCCGATACTGAGCGCCTACGGAAATCAACGATTAATATAATGAATCTTACTTCCTATGACTTGGCTCTATCGCACGATCTAATGACAGAAAGAAAGTCAACCATTCCTAAATTCCCTGCAGCCTCCTGTTTATAAATATGGCCGGCTTCACACCCATAAACAGGACTCTACCGGACACGACTTTGCAGACAACCCTTGGACCGACCTGCTCTGATACCACTTTGTCACACCCCGACTTTACTAGGGTGTGATGGGCACCCGACCCCATATACGGAGCCGAGCGAACCCGCTAACTCTTATTACACATATGAACATGTGAATTAGTAAGAAATGAATACGTAGAATTTTTTTTTTTCCATAAGTAAAATCTGACATCATATAAGACTGGTAGCACGAGACGTGATAACATATCGGCTGCTGGAGCCGCTTACAGATTGACAACCCAATACCCACGACTCTGTCTGCAAAGTCTCTAACTCTGAACAAATCATCATGGCACATATACTCTGACTCGGCAGCACTCCAGGACAAGTGGAGCCTACCAACTCCGCTGGACATCTTCTATGCTAGCTTCAGCTCATCTGGGTTCACCTGCGCGGCATGAAACGCACCCCCCGAAGAAGAGGGGTCAGTACGAGCAATGTACTGAGTATGTAAGACATGAATGGTAACATAGAAAGAGACATAATCATGTGCACAACAGTATGGAGATGTAGAGCATATCCTGTACATATGAGACATATCACGTATAAGGGAGTAAGCTGTGCATATGGAACCTGTCATGTGTAAAGCTGTAACCTATGCGTATGGAACATATCATGTGAAGTCAGAATGCCCGGTACATAGGGATCATATCTTGTAAAGTCAGAATTTGTACATAGGAATCATATCATGTAAAGCTGTGACCTGTGCATATGAGTGCCCACGGGGCGGATGCCATGCATGCTTGTCTGGTCATATGGTATCATAGCGCCGAACAAGCCGGCTCGCCCACATAGCGCCGAAATACGTCGGCTCGCCCATAAATCCCTCGTCCGGGCATCCCGCGTCCGGGATGATAAGCCAGCTGACCAGGTGGCAATGAAACATGTTTCCCTTCCCATTCCCCACATATACATGTATCCCATCCCCCCAACCCATGTACATATACAGGTATGGCATGCATGAGAGCCCAAAGAAAGTCACGTATCTATCGGAGGGACGTAAGGTCGGAAACCTCCGATCACATTATGGAATAATCATGGCCGCTTGTTCTCACCTTGAAGGAACAATAATTATAAGGCGAGACTACCAACGGAGACTCACATTAAGAGAACATGGAACATATCATATTGTATCATATCATGTCATAGCATACCGTGTCATATCATAGCATATCGTGTCATGTCATGGCATATCATGTCATATCATAGCATATCGTGTCATGTCATAGACATTTTCTCATATTTAGCATCATCTTTGTCATTGTAAAATCGGAGTCGTTGTTCTAGATATAGAAACTTTCAAAAAGAATTGTAAAACTTGGATTTAGAGAAGAATAAATATTTTGGAAAACATTTAGGAACTTTTTATGAGGAAAATCATGCCTTGGAATCGAGGGATCAATTAAAACAACTATTATTTAGTAGTCGGAATGATGTCCAAGAGTTTCCTTTAACTATAATACGGAAATAAGCCAAATGGAACCATCGGAGGAAATTAGGGAATAGTGGGCCCACCTCGAGTCAAATGAGGCGGCGTACACAATTTACGTACAACACGTTTTATGACAAGACTTATGAGAGTTTTAGGGTAAACGGATCCTATTCATGCAAGTTCTAAGTGTTGGACAACTCTTTTAACTATTCATAAGCATTAGTTCAATTCTATTGAATGAATAGTAGTCAAATTCAAGCTCGGATTTCTAGAATTAGAGTAGTGCCCGAGACACGTATTCAAGCCTATTACATCTAAGACATGCCAAAGAAAGAAGAGGTAAGTCTTACATACCTTTTCCGCTTCTTACACCTCTCCAAATTCACGCTCCAAATTCGTCAAAATCTACAATTTGGTCACATTTGCCAAACATTAATTAGAGCACTCAGAAGTTCAACCTTGACTTCACATTTGTCTACAGGAATTTTGGCAGCATTTCCGTAATGCGCCATCCCCGAGATTCTAACTCGGCCAATTTTAATCAACAACAATCCGGGAATTTAACCCGGCCAAACTATCAACAACAATTCCAACAATTATTCTAGCAACACTTATAACATTCAATTTCAACTCACATAACATTCAAAACAATTCAATCAACATACCATTTCACCCAACACCTTCCAATTTCAACAAGAACGATAACGACTTAATTCTTTCTTCCGAATTCACATACTTCGTCAACAATTCCATACGTTTACATTATCATTTTCATTAATACAAGAAACTATGTTGAAATCACATAACGTTCCAAATCAGTCCGCTACACTTACTCCTTCAATTTGGATCATCAAACATGCATTTCATGCCATAGAATTCATAACAACGACAATCAAAATACTAAATAACATTGTTTCATTTCTTACATACCAAACAGCCCCTACACACGGTTCATCAACAACATACATATTTTCAAAATTCTCACCCATTTCTTCATACAACAATACGTCCAAACATCCATAAACACAATCCAACCATACTAAGTAAATTAGTTCTTCTCTCTCTACACAATCTAGTATTTACACGGCCACACACAACAACACCATAATTCCATGACTTCCATTCATTTCCACACTTCACAACATACATAAACCATGCGTGACATATGAAAGACAAGATTAGACCTTACCTTCTCTTCCACTCCCTTTCTCGGCTAAGGTTCCATTTTCAAGAACGAATGGTTTCCTTGTTTCGACAACTACTCCACGTCGACGAGGACTTTCTAATTAGTAGAGAAACTTAAAGGAAAATATTTTTCCATGATCATCTTCAAGGGCAGTTCGCCGCCCCTTGGCCGAACTCCCTCTCTCTCTTCCTCTCTTTCTTTCCATTTTTCTTGAAGTTAAATGAAAGGTTGTGTCTTGTAATTCATCCCACACACACACATATATATATATATATGAGGGGGCACATGGCCGGTCATGTGCCCCTATTTTCCCCCAAATTTTTTTCTCCAATTTCCTTGAATTCTCTAGAATTTTCTTTGATTTCTAAAAGATGAATTAAAGTCTTGCATGACCATGAATTGTACACATACACATACATGCCTCTACAAATATGAAATAAACACATGGTCCCCTTCTTTGGCTTAAGACAATTGGCCAACATGCAAGTGGGGCCCACGGCCACTTTGGCCCCTTTGACCATTTCATGAAATCATTCCTTCCAACTTTTAGCCTCCAACTTCTCTTTTTCCCGAGTTTATCCTTAACGCTCCACTCCAATAATATTTTTAAACGACTTGCGCATTACAACAAAACCGGAAAATGACCTTGCCCTTAACTTCCCGCAATTGTCTTACCCTGCTCCGACGTACGAAAAGTGGGATATAACAACAGGCACACGCCCAGGGTATGGAGGACCGACACAGAGGGCGTCAGCCCGACAGGGACTATGACAGGGGCCAGCCCAAGAGGGCCAGATCCGCTGGGTATTCTGGAGAGTCTCGAGGCAGACAGCCTCAGCAGCAGCTTGGCACGTCGCATCCGAACAAAACTGTACATAACCCACATCTATGTCTACAGACCTCTAATACAGAACAACAGAATCAGATGACGGGACAGGGCCCCGCCGTACCCTGAATGAACATAATTATATACATCGGAAGAGTATATACCCAAAATATCGCCCCAGAACAAAGGGAGCACCACCGAATAAAGATAATGGAAATCCTACGCCGGTGGAACACCAAAACGCGTATCTGTACCTGCGGGCATGAAACGCAGCCCCCGAAGAAGGGGGTCAGTACGGTGTATTGAGTATGCAAAGCAGGAGATATTGTAAACAGAACTGAGTCATAATCGAAACAGAAGTACAGAAAGTAAGCATAATAACTAAAATATCAAATCGTCATACCGACATACAAATCATACATGTGAGATACAGAAGACAATTATAATGTTCATCATATACATACCGTAACACATCATAACATCATTACCGATCATATGAGATGTTCTTAACCGATGTGGGATTGGCCTAAACCAATGTGGGATTGGCCTAAATCAATGTGGGATTGGCCTAAACCAGTGTGGAATGTTACCTCACTACTGGGTTTGCCCCACCACTGGGTTTGCCCACCATCGGCCCCGATTCCAACAAATCACATATTCCGGAATCCATACATATAACATATAACGTAACATATATACACAGTTCGGCCGAAAGGGGCTCGGCGTACCGACCACATCATAATACATATCCGATTCCCGACCAAAAGGGGGTTTGCCGAACCGATCCGATATTAACCGACCATATCATCATACATCATATCATATCATATCATCATATATCATGTCGGACTTCGCATCATATTCATATTTCGATATTCACGTCATACTTCGTAGTATAGCATAGTGCGCACGATAACCTAACCGGCCCGGGACTTGGCAAAAATGTACAACAGAAGGCATGAACAGAATAGGGAGTGACCAAATACAGTTTAAAACATTTTTAAAGACTTAATGGGTTAATGAAAATGAACCACCTTTTATAAGCCACAACAATAGTCAAATCAGATTTTCTTCCGAGTATTGCTCGGGGACATACCAAACCGAACTTCAAAAACCATAGACACGTACCAAAATCATGTGCACAAAATCATTAGCACATACTTAAGAGGTAGGTAAACTGATCGTACTTAAAATCGGAATCATAGTCATATCATGTTCTTGCAAATGTCATCGAAATACGTAAAGGAAAGTCGCGGACCCAGTGAACGGTGTCGACCCGAGCCGGCCCGCCTATGGAAATCATAGCTATCATACATCATGGAATCATTTTTGAGCACATCGAAGCGATCCGGTTCGTCCGTGAAAGTTACGGACTTTCGTAGTTTTCGAGTCATTCAGAACAAACTCTCTTTAAAAAACCAAACTTTTAGGCAACTTTTGAAACTTATTCATGTAAAAGACATATGGGCCAATATTTCATCATATCATGCATACGAAGACCAAGAAATAAATAATAATCACAGACATAGTCGGATCGCGAGAGTAGGATTTTCTCGAGGCTCGTATCATAGCCTATTTGTAACTAAGGCATGCCAAAAGAAGGAAGGGTTACGCTTTACATACCTCGTCTGCTCTCCAAGCTAATCCAAACTCCAACCTATGTCTCAGACTCCCCGAGGTCTACAAATAAGTCAACGGATATCAATTATTAGCTATAGCCATTTGGGCATTTAATTCCAAGTTAGCCCTTAATTCTACAGAAATTTGGGCAGCATTTCCCCTGTAAATACACCAACCCCGAGAATTTAACTCGGCCAAATCAACAACAACCAACCTAGCAACATCAATAATCAATCCGAAAGGCAACATAACATTAATAAGCCTCTTTTACATCATTCAACAACATTCATTATTACAATTCAACGGCTTACATTCAAGCCAACATTATCGCTCATACATTCCAATACCAACCCAAGCCCATACCAACAACATTCAAGAACATTTTAAACAATTCATACAATATTTCCAACAACCCAACAAAGGCTCCAATTTGCCCGAAAACAGTGGCCCCAAATCCGAGAGTCTTCACTATAACCCATTCCTCACTTCCAAATCATGATTTGCACCAACAATTTACACTCTAACAATGCTATTCTCTTAAATATAAAAATTACATCAAAAGCACATTAACTTCCAATTCAGCCCCCAACACTTACAACATTAATTCGAGTCACTAAACTCTTATCGTCAACATGGAATTCATAACGACAACAACTAAAACAATAAGCAATATTAATTCATTCTTGTCACATGGTATGACCTACATTCGGCCAACACTACATATATACATATGTTGATGATTCTCATTCTTTCCTTCACACTACACAACTAAACATGCCACATAGAATCAACTTATCATCTCAACACAATACATACACCTACACGGCCAAACCTCACCCACATGGCCTTAACTCCAACATGCTATATTCCATGATTTTCATCCATTTTAACATACTACAACATACATACAACCTTTATAACACATAAAACATGATCAAATCTTACCTTTTTCCTTCCCCTTCACAAGAGGTTGGGTGGTTTGCGATAATGAAAACTAGCGGGTTGATCGCTCCAACGACACTTCCACGCTACTTAGGGACCTCAAAATAGTGGGTTAGCATCAACAAAATATTTTTGGGATGGCTAATTTTTGTTATATCCCGCATTTTTGTGCAATCGCATAATTCAAGATAATTGCGGGAGGACAACAAGCAAGGCCACATCTTTGTTTTGTTAAGCATATGAATGGTTTATGAAGAATTTGGAAGCGGAATTTTTAAGGAAGGCCAAGGGTAAAAGAGAAAATTGCAAAATGGCCAATGGAAATAATGTGGAAGGTTAGGGGCAAAATCGTAATATTGAGAAAAGTCGAGGGGCAAAATGGGAATTTTACCCAAGTTTCATGAAAATTCCAAAGAGGCCATATTGGCCATGTGACAAAAAGAAAATAAGGGAAAATTGAATAAGGATAATAAGATGACAAAATTTAGTCATCCTTGCTAGAAAAAAAAATAGAATTCAAGAAAATTCTAGAGAGGCACGTGCCCCTCACATGCTTGGAGACTTATAAATATG